>NC_140123.1:50139585-50301391 GCF_964035555.1 Netta rufina
AAAAGAAAAAAGAAAAAAAAAAAGTACTATTTCCTCTCAGTCTTCAGGAAAACAGTTGCTGTCCTTTAGTATAAGGATAAAAGCTGGGATACCAAGAAAAAGAAAAGGGAAGTTTTTGACTGAATAAGTTTAGTGTTGCATCAGAAACTTCATCTTAAGCTTGAGACAGCAGCAGGTTTCAGATATATTTGTCATTAAAGGAGTTTGCTGTATATGAGAAGAAACTGTTTCTGACAGCTATGTTAGCAGCTAGGAGGATCATTCTTTCCTTTTGGATAAGTACATCCATCCCATATATAACTCTCCAGAGTAACATTCTCCTACAGATAGTTCAGTGTAAAAGTGTCTGTTACACATTTTTAAAACTCCATATTTATGAACAAGAATATGAAACCTTTTGTGAGCTTCATGCAGACTAATAATGGAAGGTGTTAGCAATGCTATTCTAATTCAGTACTATCAGGTGCTTTTAAAAGCACAGATCATACACTTTCAGTGTTTACTCGCTTGCATTCATTTTTCTTTTGCTTTCATAATAAATGCTCCTGGGGCATTTCTGTGATATTTTCTTAATACTGTCTGGTGTATGTTGCTGGTTTTGTATGTTTGGATTTGATTTTGTTTCTTGTATACACTGCATTATCATCTACGATTGCTTAGCTGATCAGCTAAAAAGGAAACTTTTGTTTTTCTTTTTCTGCCTAAGTAGAGACTACAGTAAACGTGACCGTAAATCCATAGTCCTGGTTTTGTAAGGAGCTGTCAGCTCCTCCAGGAACCTCAGGAGTTTAAGAAAAAACTTTCAAAAAGTTACAAAAATGTAATTTTGTGCATGGTAAACAGCTGTTCTTTAGTCCATCTGTTCAGCAGTTTGTTTCTTCTACTAGCAGAAGAAAGGTTGAATATTAGTCTTCATCTTGATACATCAACTGCTGAAGTTATTGGTCAGCTTTTCTCTAATGTAATGCACTGCATTATGGAAGAGAATTCTATACACATGTCTATCTTTGCATAAAAATGTGCATATTCATATATATATATAAATATAAACATACATGGTTATAAATATGGTTATTTAATGCTCAATGGTTGGGTGAAAGTTTGAAAAGATTGGCACTTGCTGTTTTTGTAACATATTCCTTTTAATTTTAGAATAGTATTTTTGTGTAATATAACATTTTGGTCTCAGTAAGTATGTTCGTGGAGTTCATAAATTAAAAATCTATAGTCTGCGTCTTAGTTTAGGTTTTATATAACATTACAACATTATTGGAATTAAAAGCAATTATATTTTTAAATTTTAGTAATGTAATTTTAGATATTTGAAAATGAAATAATAAGTGTAGGAATGTCATTAAAAAGAGAAAAGTCATAAAAAGGTAAATGATATATTAGACACATTTAATTTCAGACAAAATGGAGTATAAAAGTACTTCATAAAGGAACAATCTGTTCAATAAATGATAATCAGAGGAAAAGTGAAATATGATTATCAAGTATGTTGAATGAATAAACACATTAAAGGAATACATTCACTATGAATGTACAGTGTACCACTGTATTTTTTTAGTGTGTATTTTAACATAATTTCCATTGTGATATATATTTAATTTGGATTCATAACTGTAAAATGACCTACATGAGCTATACCTTCATTTAGTGCTGATGATAAATGGATAAACATATTTTCCTTATGTGCGCTTATGTAAATACACTCTTCCAGGTTCTATCATTATTATTAAGAATAGTTGGATTGTCTTATGCAATACATAAGCCTGGAACATTGCCTTTATGCATTACTAAATTTATACACAGAGGAAGATTAAAAAAAAAGTATTTGCTTAAAAATGCCCACAGTAAAAAGTGAAGCACTCCTAACAGCAACCATTTTTCATAAAGCTGAAGATATGCCAATGACTATTTTGACATTGTTTCTTGTTACATTTTGATATTATACTGAGTAAAAGTAATTAGTATACCGAGTACTCAGTACTCAGTAACAGAGTACTCAGTTTTAGAGTAACTATTTACTCTAAAAATAATCTTCACGTATCAAGACATGAAAGTATTATAAATCAACAAAGATCTCAAGGATGTCCTTGTACATATTAACCACCTCTTTGTTTTTCATAGCAACAAATACAAGTATGAAAATATATTGTCTCTAAAGAAACTTTACTTAAGGGAGCTGTCATTAGACCCACAAATGAAATACTAGCCTAATTGTGATTTTCCTGCTTATTCTTTTGTTTCCAATAAAATATAATTAATATAAAGCTAAAGCAAGTGAATAATATCTATTTAATTATATTCCTATGTGAATTCCAAATGAAATGCAACAGAAATGTAACACAGACAATACCATTCATAACTTTCTTCATTAAAAATTATGTACATCGTAATTTCAATTTAATTATATTTCAATTTAATTGAATTTAGTTGCACTAAATAGTGAATATAATGAAACAGTATGACATGTTTCTGAAATGCTTTTCTTAATTTCTGTATGAGATATATGGGCCTCATATGCATTTGCAGTAACTATATACCCATATGTCTGATATTATATCCATTACTTGATTTGGGTTCCCCTAAAATTCACCTTATTTTGCAGATAAGTCACATATATCTCCAACAGAGATGATTCTGTAGAAAAAATGTTTGTGTGAAGTATAGGCTTACTAGACTATAAAAAGTATAAATTAAACAGCACTGCCAACAACAAAAACTGTGATTAATCCCTGAGGCCTAGTGGCACTCTAAGACTTGTGTCTGTACTGCTAAGGGACAGGTCTTTTAATGTTGCTCAAATAAATAGTTATTTGAGAACGATCTAGACACTAAGCAGTCAAGCAGTCTAGCAAGCAATCAACATTAGTTATGCAGTACCTGTTCACTTACTGACCATCATTTCTTTAATAATATAAATGTACACAGTCATCTGTGGTAACAGGAATTGTAAGGGGACAGTTCTATCAGTTCAGTGTTCATAAGTTCATGGAGCCTGATGGGATTCACCTCAGAGTGCTGAAGGAATTAGTGGACATTATAGCTGGACCACTCTCAACAATTTACCAAAGGTTGTGGGCATCTGGGAACGTCCCTGCAAACTAGAAAATAATTAATATTATATAGAAGAAGGGCATGAGAGAAGACCCAGGAATCTAGAGACCTGTTAGTCTAACCTCTTCCCTGGAAAATTTATGGAGAAGATTGTCTTGGTGGATATAGAAAGGCATTTAAAGAACAAAGCTATTATCAGAAATAATTAACATGGTTTCATCAAGGGAAAGCCCTGCCTTAGTAATTTGATCTCCTCTATGGTAAGGTCTTCAACTTGGTGGGTGAAGGGATAGTAATGGGTATCATCTTTCTAGATTTTAGTAAGGTCTTTGGTCCTGTACCTCGTGTCATCATTCTGGACTAATTGTTGTGCTGGGTCTCGCTGGGATGGAGTTAACTTTCTGTGCAGCAGCCCATACAGTGCTGTGCTCTGCACTTGTAGCTAGAACAGCATTGGTATCACACCCGTGTTTTGTCTATTGCTGAGCAATACTGGCACAGCATCAAGACTCCCTCCAACCCCTCCTCACCCCTCCTTGGAGCCAGCAGGCTGGGGGTGGGCAAGTGATGGGGAGGGGACATCACCAGGGCATCTGACCTAAACTGACCAAAGGGATATTCCAAACCATATGATGTCACACTCAGCAGTAAAACATGGGAAAATGGAAGGGGAGGAGTAGGGGGTGGTGAGACTCTTGTTATGAAAACCCCCTTCCTCCCAAACAACCGCTATGCATATTGCATTATATGCATACACGCTTCTCGGTACGTGTCTGAACATCACTTATTGATGGGAAGTAGAGAGTAATTTCTTTTTTCTCTCTCTGTGCTTCCACATGGCCTTTTTTTTTTCTTTCTTTCTTTCTTTTTTTTTTTTTTTTTTCCAGCATACTTTCTTCATCCCCTCCTTCTAAGAATGGGGAGTGAGTGGTTGTGGTGTAGTTCAGCTACCCAGCAAGGTGAAAAACACCACAATTGTCCAACTGTGAGATAAAAAGTTTCATGCTATGGTGGGTGAGGATTGTCTCAATGGTAGAGCTCAAAGGGTTGTGGATGGGGCTACATCTAGCTGTCAGATGGTCACTATTGTTGTGCCCTAGGACTCAATTCTAGGCCAGTTCTGGCCCTAATTTTTTTATCAGTAATCTAGATGCAGGAGTGGAATGCATCTTCAGCAAGTTTGCTGTTGCTACTAAACTGGGAGGTGCTGTTGACTCCCTGGAGGGATGAGAGGCCTTGCAGAGGAAACTGGATAGATTGGATCATTGGGCAATCATCAATGGCATGAAGTTCAGCAAAGGAAAATGGCAGGTTCTGTACCTGGGATGGAGTAACTCCAGACACAGGTACAGACTGGGAGATGAGTGGCTAGTGAGCAGACCTTCAAAAAGGAATCTGGGGTTGACAGCAGTATAAACATGAGTCAGCAGTGTGCCCTGGCAGCCAAAAGAGCAAACCACATTTTGGGGTGCCTAGAAGACAGCATAGCCACCTGGTCAAAAGAATTGATTCTCCTACTATATTTAGCATTGGTGGGGCATCACTTTGAATATTGTGTGCAGTTCTGGGCTCCACAATATGAAAAGGACGTTAAGGTACTTGAAAACATCCAGAGGAGGGGAACAAAGCCAGTAAAAGGACAGGAAGGCATGTCCTATGAGGAGAAGCTGGGAATATTTGGGTCATCTCGTCTGGAAAAAAAAAAAAAAAAAAAGGCTAAGAAGTAACCTCATTGCTCTCTACAATTTTCTGAGGAGTGGAAGTGGAGAGGATGGTGACAGTCTCTTCTTGCTGGTAACCAATGGTTGAATGTGCACAAAGCTGAACAAGGGTGGTTCAAACTGGACTTTAGGAAAAATCTCTTTACTGTGACAGTGACCAAACACTGATACAGGCTTCCTAGAAAGGTGATTGATACTCTATGCCTGTGAGTGTTCAAGAGGGATTTGGACAATACCCTCATTAATATCCTTTTAACTTTTGGTTAGCCCTGGAGAGGTCAGGCAGTTGGACTAGATGATCTTTGAAGGTCCCTTCAAACTAATTCTATTCTATTCTATTCTATTCTATTCTATTCTATTCTATTCTATTCTATTCTATTCTATTCTATTCTATTCTATTCTATTCTATTCTATTCATCCCATCCCATCCCATCCCATCCCATCCCATCCCAGCATCTACATTAATTTCAGATTACAGTATTAAGTATTTCTCAGGGTTCCCCATTGCTGAATAAGGCTGTCCTTTAAAATTCAGCAGAAGGCAACAGTAACTGAATTGTCTGTGTATTTATCTCCTTATTGTGGATAATGATGAGAACACATTGTTGGTATGCTCCATTTGGAGTGAAGGGTATGCGTTACTTAAGTTACAGTTGTGACTGTAAGCTACTGAAAGTTGTAGCTTTCAAGACTGAACTACATCCTGAACAACCTTCTCTGAATTCAGTGCTGTACAGGAGGTTGTTCTAGTTGATCTCCTTTCCAACCTGAATGGTTCTATTGTTCTATTATATAACCATTTAAATGGAAAATAATAATTTAAATGTATGCATTTATTTATTACTGTTTTTTGTAATAATGTACTTTTAAATTGCTTGGAATGGAAGTGGAAAAATGCTACGATGAAACATTCACATGTCATTTGCAGATGTAATTAACTGAATTCAGCATTTGGTATTACTTATAATCAACAAAGTAATTCTTAGTTGTTTTTTATTTATTTATTTTGTTGTTTTCTGGAAAGGAGCTTTTTTGTTGCCTTTCAAAATGAATTAAATGAAAAAGGAATATTGCAAGAATTGACTATATTTGATCAATATATGTCACACATCGTATGATATATTTCTGTATTAAAGTGCATATGTAAGTAATATCTTTTATCATATTCCCTATTCTAAGCTCATTTTGGCCAACAAGAAAAGAAAAAAAAAAAAAGTAATGCATATGTAAATCCATAAAATCCAGTTATCATAAGAATAGAAAAGAGAGGATACTTCGCATTCACAGGAATAAAGCAAGCATTTGTGATTGAAGGATCAACAAATATTTTGATTATAAATAACTGTAACCAGGGCTGATTCATCAGTCTTATATTGATATGATGTAAACATTCATAGATATCTTGAATCAGCACTAACAGAACAGACAACAGACAACTCCATCAGTTTAATATATACAGATGACATATACATATTTTACTACCCAAATTTTTGTTCTGCTTTATTTTGACAAGAATAAATTAAATAGTTTCTTCAGTTAATGTTTTGAATTGAAAATCAAATGTAATTAACTGTGAGAAAGCTTGTTTTACATGCCAGACCAAACATACCAGCTTATGTTTTTGTACATTTATACTTACAGCAGTAGCTAATGGGAAATAAGTAATAATCCACAAATCCAATCTAGAAATTACTTCAGTTTCTGGTTTTATAAAAGCTGTCTATAACTCATAGACTTTGAAAGTCAAAAGTCTGACTTTTTTCTTTTGTTTTTCATTTGTTTGTTTAATTGTTCATCTTACTTATTTTGAATTCCCATTCTGGTCAAAAGTCTAGCAAAGACAACAAGGTGAAGATAAGGACACAAGTCAAAAGGCCAGGGCACAGACTTAATAAAGAATCCTGGGATGGAAGACAGGATGAAAGAGCACACACTGTTTAGGCTAGGCCATTGAAACTGACTGGAAAAGGGGAATAATTTGGAATAAGAAAGGAGTCACAGATTTGGTCAGCATATATGTAAAAAAGGATTCTGACTCACTGGCCTGTTTCTAGAATAGACTGTAGATTACTGGATGAGACTAGCAGATATGTAGAATATTAAGTATTCTGCTAAGTAGAATACAAAGTGATATTTAAAAGACAAAGGGAAGACCACAAAAAATGTACCAGCAGGAAGCTGGAAGAGATGTGCTGAAAGATATATATAAGGGTATGTGCAAGAAGACAGCATCTGCTGCTTTAAGGGTGTCTGGTAAAGGCTATTTTCAATGCAAATAGGGATAATGAGAAAAGAGGAGTCCCATACGTGAACATACAGAAACAAAAACCTAAATGACAAATGATAAGGGAAGCAGTAACAGACAGTGTTACACAACTAGAAACACACCTATCCAGTCATAGTAATTGATAAAGATATGTGGAATGTGGGAATGTTTATTTCAGTAAGATTATCTGATGGAGAACTTTGTCTAATGGTATGCTAAGAAAAAAAAGGGGAAGCCATAAAAGAAAAAAAAATAATAATAATGGAGACACAGATCTTACAGACAAACATAGCAGAGACAGACAAAAAACAAACCTTTGTCAGTCACACTAGTTGATATCTGAGAATTCATCCTGTGAATTAAGAAATTGCCGGCAAACTGTGACTGCAACTTCTAACAATGCAAACTTTAGGGTCCACAGTGTTGGAGGCAGGTTTCTGAGAACGTGCTGACAGACAAAGGAATTCAGACGAAGGAGTTCAAAGGAAGGAAGAGCATGGAAGAACATAGGAGAAATAGAAAGGAGTATAAAAGATTTTTGTTGTGTTCAAACTGTGGCTGGTCAATACACTTGTCTGACCAAGCCCTGCTCCAGATCACCACAGTCTGTTCAATCTTCATATTAAATCTTTTCATTGAACTTCATAGCAGAGGAAAAACATACTTCTGTGATTTGGAGAGCAGTAGCTCTCTATTCTAACGCATTTGCCAAAGAATGGTTCACCAACAAACCCAAATTAATATATTTATGGTTCTAAATTGATATCTTAAACTACTGGAAAGCTGAAGAGTAACATTAAGAATTCTAACTTACCAATGTCTAAAATAGCATTATTATTTTGAGAGATTGACTTAATTGAATTTGAACAATAATACATACACTTCTTTTCTCTATTCCAGATACAAACTCAGTAGTATAAACCCGTATCACTCTCTAGCACTTTGGCATTTTTATCTGAGTTTCTTAACAATAAGACATTTACAGGATGGTTTTCAAGATCAGTGAGGTCTATATTCTTTTTTTTTTTTTTTTTTCCTAACAAACAAACAAACAACAAAAAAATGTTCTTTGAAAACCCCAGGGGACAGACATCACATGGAAACATTTATGAAATTGCTCATTGATTTCTTTCTCAGATGTAAAAGGTTCTGCACTCACTTCCTTGCACTCTTCTTCAATTCTAAGCATTATGCAGAACCCCTAGGAATAAAAAGACATTTTTTGCCTCCTCTCCCACCACCTCAGCATCACAGGGCAAGGTCTTTCACAGAGCACAGCTGGATCTTTCTCTTTTTGCTTGCTCTGAATCCTCAGGCCCTGCTGCTTGTCCTGCAAGCTCATGCTGGTGGAGATTGGCTAGCTGCCAAAAAGTGGTCAGTTTTCATTATTCTCCAAAATTTGCATAGAGGCTTCTACTTGCTGCCCTCTCAGAAAATTTGAAGCACTGTGTTTTCTATGAACACAAATTCCATCACCAGCCCAATCTGTAGTTTACTGTGCATTGAAAGAACAGTGTAGGTAGGAAGGTAGGAAGGAATTAGGATGATTGTAACTACTGATTCTAGTAGGAATCTTACTATTACCCACTTTAATTCTTCCTTCTTTGTACAAAAAGGATTAGAATTCTAACTAGATGTTACTTACCGGCTTTGAACTCTTTTGGGTGTAAGATGTGTTCTCCCATTGCATCTGTTTCCCTTTTTCTTCATGTGGAGCATGCTGCAAGTTAATGTCTTTCATCATGTAAAAGAAATGTCGTCTACTTTAATGCTTGCAGACTCATATATGATAATAACAGTTTTGGTTAGTCCCTCAACTAACTGCTAAAACTCTTAAATGAAACTCAGTCCACTTTAACATGTCTTCTAGTCCCAACTGAAGTTCCTATTGTTATGTTGATAAACAAAACACTTTAATCAAAATCTTGCTTTATCCTCAAAACAGGTAGAATATTAACTTCTTTAATAATCTTTAAAATGTTTGTTTGACCTGCCGCAATATTTGGAATAAGCAACTGTCCCATGCAGAAGCAACTCAGGATACTTTGAAGTTTAAGATACTCTAAGTAACATAATAATATACTTTCTCTGTAGGGTGATTTTTTTTTTTCCATAACTTCACAAGTTGCTTCACAAGATGCTTCTTCCTGATTTTAATTCTGATTTATCCACTTAAACTTAGAAACATCTGTTTCATTTTCCAGTGTATAACATTTATTCTATGATGATAATTAATTTATTAATAATTTTAAAATTATTCTTATAACTTTTCCTTGGATTGCTGTGGCTTTGAGATAATGCTTAGCCTCACTGAAACTATCTTTCAGAATTTCTCACCCTGAAGAGGGAAGGCAGACAGGTACATGTCATCAGATATCATGCTGATTTGGGAATTTGTGTTGCTATGTTGAAAACACAATGAAAAGCTGGACAATTTCCTTATTGCTTCCTATCAGTTTAGCAATTCCCTACTCTAATCTCATTTTATGTAGTCTTCTCAAAGAAACTGAAAAAAAAAAAAAAAAAAAAAAGAATTAATTAATTAATTTACAGAAGTTCTTAGTGGCAGAAAAAGAAAAAAGAAAAAGAAAGATAAAAGGAAAAGGAAAAGGAAAAGGAAAAGGAAAAGGAAAAGGAAAAGGAAAAGGAAAAGGAAAAGGAAAAGGAAAAGGAAAAGGAAAAGGAAAAGGAAAAGGAAAAGGAAAAGGAAAAGGAACATGAACAGGAACAGGAACAGGAAAAGAAAGAGAAAGAGAAAGAGAAAGAGAAAAAGAAAAAGAAAAAGAAAAAGAAAAAGAAAAAGAAAAAGAAAAAGAAAAAGAAAAAGAAAAAGAAAAAGAAAAAGAAAAAGAAAAAGAAAAAGAAAAAGAAAAAGAAAAAGATTTCTGTTTTAATCTCCTGTCACTTCAGTGGCACTATATATCATCTATGAGTTTCTAAAATATTTTACGATTCCTATTTTATTTTATTTTTTGAAGGTGAGGGAATTTTTATTCTGAATTTTATGGATCCAGCTTTGCTTTCTGTATCACATTTCTGAGGAAAGCTATTGACAGGATATTTCTATTTAGGGTTTTAAAGCATGACTTTTAATATTTTTCCGTGTGAAGACCAACCTTTTTTTTGTCTATTTAGATTCATAATTAATATTTCGATATTATTTTTCTTATAATCAACACTAGTTTAACAGCTGTTGACTGAAAAGTACAATTTAACTGAATGCTCTGGCTTCTTGAATATCGTAGACTTTTTGACTCAGTCAGATACTGAGCTCAGGTAAGTTAGACTAAATCCCCTCAAGTGCTGGAGCAGAAGTTCCCCTGCAGCCCATGGAGAGGCCCATGGTGGAGCAGGTTGTTTCCCTCCAGCTCATGGGGTACAACTGCAGAGCAGATCTCCACTCTGTAACCTGTAGAGGAGCCCACAGTGGAGTAGTTTGTCCCAAAGCAGTTTGGTGCATGGAGAGAACCCACAGAAAAAATTCCAGGATGGAAAGGAAGTCTGTGAAGAGGGGCCCACGCAGGAGCAGGTGATCTGCTGGGAGCTGCTGTTCATGGGGAGCATGTGCTGGAGTAGTTTGCTCATTATGGATACACCCCATGGTACGTACTCATATTGGAGCAGATCTGGAAGAGTTTCTATCTGTGGAAAGCCCATGCAAGATCAGTTTGGGAATGCCTGCATCCTGTGGGAGGCACCCCACGCTGAAGCATGGAATGAGTGAAGGTGAAAGAGCAGCAGATGACTAAGTGTTGAGATGCCTGACTGCAACTCCAATTCCCCACTCTCCTGCACCACTTGAGGAGAGGAGGTAGAAAAGGGTGGATGAGAAGTAAAGGTGTTTCTAGTTTGCTTTTAGTTTCTTGCTGCTCTAACCTGTTAGTAACAGACAATATGTTATATTAAAAAACTTAATTTTCTTTTATGACTGTACTGGGTCTGGCTAAAACCACCACAATGACAAGGTCACTCTATTGACCAAGGGAAGCCATTTGACATAATCTTTTTGGATTTCAGCAAAGCTTTTGACACAGTATCCTTCCAGACAAAATGTCTGGCATACAGCTAGATAAATAAATAATATGATGAGTGAAAAACTGCCTGACATTTCAGGCTCAAAGGGTTATAGTAAATGGGTTTATATCAGCCTGGTGGCCAGTCACTGCAGGGCCCTGTTTCAGGACCCTGTTTTCATAAATGACTTGAATGAAAGACTATAAGTTATACTAAGTCTTCAGACAATGCTAAATTGGGAGGAGATGTTGACTGTCAATGACAGAGAGGTCTTGCAGAGAGATCTAGAGAAATTTCAGAGCTGAGCAATCACAATCAATTTGAATTTTGGCCTGCATGGATGAGCAAGGAGCTCATCAACAAGATGAAAAAGAAGAGAAAGATCTATGAAATGTGGAAAAAGGGCCTGTCCTCTTAGGATGAGTATAGGAGTGTTGTCAGGGCCTGCAGGGACATGACAAGGAAGGCTAAAGACCACCTGGAGGTAAAGCTTGTAAAAGAGATAAAGAGATAAAGGACAATAAGACTTTATTTATTTATTTATTTATTTATAAGTATGTAAACAGTAAAAGAAAGACTACAAATAATGTGGGCCCCCTGCTGAACGAGGCGGGTAGGTGTCCTGGCAACAGGGAACGCTGAGAAGACAGAGATACTGAATTCCTTCTTTGCTTCAGTCTTTGCTTCAAAGACTCTCCCCGGGACTCCTGGACCCTGGAGGAAGGAGAAAGAGTATGGGAAATGGAGGGCTACCCCCTGTTTGATGAAGGAGTGGTTCAGGAGCGTCTGAGTGGGATCAGCACACACAAATCCCTGATGAGATGCATCCACATGTGATGAGGGAGTTAGCAGAGGTGATCGCAGATTATCATCATTGAAAGGTTCTGGAGAACAGGAGAGAAGCCTGAAGACTGGATGATATTCAGTGTTAGTCTGGTCTTCAAGAAAGACAAGAAGGAGGATCCAGGAAACTACAGGCCAGTCAGTGTCACCTTTGTCCCTGTAAAGGTGTTGGAACAGCTTGTTCTGGATGCCATCTTCAAGCAAATGGAAGAGAAGAAGGTTATGAGGAGTAGTCAGCATGGATTCACTAAGGGGAAATCACACTCAACCAACCTTGTTGCCTATGATAATGTCACTAGCTGAGTAGATGAGGGAAGAGCAGTGGATGTCATCTACCTTGATTTTAACAAGGCTTTTGATACCGTCTCCCACGACATCCTGCTAGCAAAGCTGAGAAAGTGTGGGATAGAGGAGTGGACAGTAAGGTGGGTTGAGAACTGGCTAACTGGCTGAGCTCAGAAGGTGGTGACCAGTGACGCAGAGCCCAGCTGGAGTGGCTGACATGCCAGAAGGCTGTGCTGACATTCAGTGAGACATGGGCAAGCTGGAGAGTTGAGCAGGAAGAAACCAAATGAAGTTTAACAAGAGCACGTTTAGAGTCCTGCTCCTGGGAAGGAACAACTGCATGTTATCGCATGTTATCAGTACAGGCTGGGGGATGACCTGCTGGAGAGGAGCTCTACGGAGAAAGACCTGGGGGTCCTGGTGGATGACAGGTTGACCGTGACTCAGTGTGCCCTGGTGGCTGAGAAGGCCAATGGGGTCCTGGTGTGCATTAAGAGGAGTGTGGCCAGCAGATCAAGGGAGGTGATCCTCCCTCTCTACTCTGACTTGGTCAGGCCTCGAAAAATGGCCACAAAATGGATCACAGGAAGTTCCGCAACAACATGCAAAAGAACTTCTTCATGGTGAGGGTGATGGAGCACTGGAACAGGCTGCCCAGAGAGGTTGTGGAGTCTCCTTGTCTGGAGATATTCAAGGTCCATCTGGATGCCTACCTGGGCAACCTGCTCTAGGGAACCTGCTTTGGCAGGCCGGTTGGACCCGATGATCTCCTGAAGTCCCTTCCAACCCCTACAATTCTGTGATTCTGTGAATTTTAACAAGAGAAAGTGCCAGATTCAGCACCCCTGGCTATACATACAGACTGGGGGAATGAGACGCTGAAGAGCAGCTCCACAGAAAGGGATCTGGGGGTTTTATTTAACAGCTAGCTAAAGGTGATCCAGCAGTGTGCCCTGGCAGCCAAGAGGGCCAACCATACACTGGGGTGCATCAAGCACAGCATTGCTAGCCAGTCAAGGGAACCAACTGTCTTTAGTTTCATTAGTTTACACTTGATATTGAATGTCATGCAGTATGAATCCTATGCCCATGATTAAACTGACCTGTTAGATGTCTCAAGAAGAGTAGCACATATGAAATCAAGTCCTTGGTGACCAACAAAAGAAAATAATAAAATATGCTGCTATGATCTCTATGGAAGTATATCAATGGTTCCATACTCCTTTGGAATTTTGATGATAAAAATATAATCCCTGATAGTATTCTCAACTTCTCTACCTGAAATATGCATAAAATATGCTGGGTGGTTACTCCAGAAATATTTCATTTTAGTAGATAATGTTTCACCTCATCTTTTGCTGGGGCAAATTTATTGATGCATTCATGAGAAAATACAGAGTAGATTTATTATCCTGCTGTGTTTGTCTAGTGTGTGTCCTGTTTTACCTGTCTTGTTCTGCTGTGCAATCTTTCCTTTCTGTATCATCACTTACTATGATGATAGTAACAGCTAGCACTAGTGTTACTGCCAGCATATATTAAATAAGTAAATAAATAAATAAATAGTAATGATACACACACAAAAAATACATTTGATCTCAGCTTCTTTTGGTGAAAAAAATAAAGGGTTTCTCTGCATTAAACTTTCTTTTATTGACTTGCTTATCTATCCTTATATTTTTTATTTTTTCCTTGTTATTTGTATTAACTTTCATTTCACTTCACTCTTTCTAAACCAAGATACAGATGGAGAGATATGTGGTAACTGTTAATATATGACTGTATAAATTAGTGCAAACACACTGTATTGTTTCTGCAAAAGAGTGTGTCCAGAGAAGGGATGTGAAGCTGGTAAAGGGTCTGGAACAAAAGTCCTGTGAGGAGTGGCTGCAGGAGCTGGGGCTGTTTAGTCTGGGGAAGAGGAGACTCAGGGGAGAGAGACCTTACTGCTCCCTACAACTGCCTGAAAGGAATTTGTGGGTAGACAGGGGTCAGCCTCTTCTTGCAGATAGATAGTGACAGGACAAGAGGGAATCAGAATATCCTGAGCTGGAAGGGACCCACAAGGATCATCAAGTCCAGCTCTTGGCTCTGCAAAGGTCTACCCAAAAATTCAGACCGTATGACTGAGGTCATAGTACAAAAGTTTCTTAAACTCCGACAGGATTGGTGCCATGACTACATCCTTGGGGAGTGCTCCAGTGCATGACAACCATCTTGGTGAAGAACCTTTACCTGAGAGTCACCAGAGAGTAAAGACTGGCACCTGCCCATCCACTACCCTCATGAGAAAGCTGTAGACTGCAGTGAGGTTGCCCCTCACCTTCCTCCTTTCCAGGCTGAACAAACTGAGTGACCTCAACCACTCCTCATATGTCTTCCCCACTACATCTTTGTAGCCCATCTCTGGACACTTTCCAATGGCTTCACATGCTTTTTTGTACTGTGGTGCCCAAAACTGCACACAGTACTTGAGGTGAGGCCACACCAGCTTAGAGTAGAGCGGGACAATCACTTCCCTTGACCAACTAACAATGCCATGCTTGATGCACCCCAGGACACAGTTGGCCCTCCTGGCTGCCAGGGCACACTGCTGGCACATGTTCAGCTTGATATCAAGAAAAATCCCCAGATCCCTCTCTGCAGGGCTACTTTTGGAATGGCCTCAAATTGCACCAGAGGAAGTTGGTGCAACTTGAGGCCATTCCAAAAGTAGCCCATGGCTTCACCGATGGGCTGAGGTCAACTGCATGAAGTTCAACAAGGCTTAGTGCCGGGTCCTGCACCTGGGGCGCAATAACCCCAAGCAGAGCTACAGGCTGGGAGAGGAATGGTTGGAAAGCTGCCAGGCAGAGAAGGACCTGGGAGTGATGGTGGATAGTCGGCTGAATATGAGCCAGCAGTGTGCTCAGGTGACCAAGAAGGCCAACGGCATCCTGGCTTGTATCAGGAACAGTGTGACCAGCAGGGCTAGGGCGGTGATTGTCCCCCTGTACTCAGCTCTGGTGAGGCCGCACCTCGAGTACTGTGTTCAGTTTTGGGCCCCTCGCTACAAGAAGGACATTGAGGTGCTTGAGCGGGTGCAGAGAAGGGCGACAAAGCTGGTGAGGGGCCTGGAGTACAAGTCCTACGAGGAGCGGCTGAGGGAGCTGGGCTTGTTCAGCCTGGAGAAGAGGAGGCTCAGGGGCGACCTTATCGCTCTCTATAGGTACCTCAAGGGAGGCTGTAGCGAGGTGGGGGTTGGCCTGTTCTCCCACGTGCCTGGTGACAGGATGAGGGGGAATGGGCTAAAGTTGTGCCAGGGGAGTTTTAGGTTAGATGTTAGGAAGATCTTCTTTACTGAAAGGGTAGTTAGGCATTGGAACAGGCTGCCCAGGGAAGTGGTGGAGTCACCATCCCTGGAAGTCTTTAAAAGATGTTTAGATGTAGAGCTTAGGGAAATGGTTTAGTGGGGACTGCTAGCGTTAGGTCGGAGGTTGGACTCGATGATCTTGAGGTCTCTTCCAACCAAGAAATTCTGTGATTCTGTGATTCTGTGATTCTGTGAAGTTCAGGTTGGAAATTAGGAAAAAAATCTTCTCAAAAATAATAGTTAGGCATTGGAACAGGTTGTCTGGGAAGGTGGTGGAGTCATAATCCCTGGGGATGTTTTAGGAAACCTTGGACATGGTGCTTAGGGACATGGTTTAGTGAGTGATATTGGTAGTAGGGGAATGGTTGGACTGGATGATCTTGAAGGTCTTTTCTAACCTTAATGATTTTATGATTCTTTGATTCTACTTCTTTATCTGTCTATGTATATAATGATATCATCATTATTCAATATATTTCCATTCTTATTAGAGGATCATAGGTCACAGATAAATGATTTTCAGAAGTAACTTAGAAGTCATTTCTTTCATACTTCATCTCTACATCATTTCTAACCTCTTATTTTTTGCTTTATAAAAATCTAGGATGGAAATATTTCCTACTGTAAAGATTTCTCCAAATTACTTCTCCCATTCTTGGTAGAAATTCAACTGTGTCCTTTTCTAAGAATCCCTGGTCAAGTATTTGGCAAGGAAAAGTGCATTGTTCTTAGTTATTTATCTGGTTTTGTTTGTTTGTTTGTTTTGTCTTGTTTTCACAATGATTCTTTGAAGACTTTTAATTTTATTTGTTGATTTAACTGCTTCTATAATTTCTCTTTAAATGTGTAAATGTCCATGATACTGCAAATAGTTTTGCTGATCCTAACATGAAGAGCATCATGTAAAATCTAGTAGATCATACCTTTTCTGAGGTATTTTCTGGAATTTTATGCTATCATTGTTTAGCTTGAGTTTATGTTGCTTTCCAAACACAGGGAGACCTAGGGGCTTAGGATGTGTTTTTATCCTGTCCCTTCTGTCTTCTCTGGTACACACTTCCCATAACTTTCATTGCAGTTGAAATGAAAAGAAGTATCATATGCTGGATGAAGTTAATTTAATCTTCTTTCTGTGAATCCATGCAACAGATGTACTGGGTCTGGCTGGAATGTTAACTTTCCCGGCAGCAGCCCATTCAGTGCCGTACTCTGTACTTGTAGCTGGAACAGCAGTGTTATCACACCAGTGTTGTGTCTACTGCTGAGCAGCAGTGGCACAGCATTGGGCCTTTCTCTAACCCTCCTAGGGGGTGGGCAAAAAAGTGAGGAGAGAAACATCACTAGGGCAGCTGACCTAAACCAATCAAAGGGATATTCCATACCATGTGGTGTCACACTCAGCAATAAAAGGTGGAAACAGGAAGAAGAGGGGAGGGGTGGGCTCTCGTTGAGAAGACGTCGGTCCTCCTCTCGAACACCGGCTGCGTGCGTTGAGGCCTTGCTTCAAGGACGTGGTCAATCATCGCTCATTTGTGGGAAGTAAAGAGTAATTTCTTTCCTCTGCACTTCCATATCGCTTTCATTTATTTTGTTTGTTTGTTTTCCTCCCTTTTTCCCCTTTCCCTTTTATTTCCCCTTAGTTAAATTGTTTAGTTCATGGTAGTCTTTATTTAATTATTATAATTATTTCCCTTTAATTAAATTATCCTTATCTCAACCCGTGAGTTGTTCTTTGCTTTACTTCTCCCCCTCCTTATCTAAAGGAGGGGGAGTGAGAGAGCGGTTGTGGGGTTTAGCTGCCCAGCACGGTAAAACCACCACAGTCCTTTTTGGCGCCCAACGTGGGGCTCGAAGGGTTGAGATAACAATAGAATTGATTAAACGCATACAACTAACACGCTTGCTTGCTAGTAACCATGTACATTGTCCTGTTAATAATAGCTTTGTTCATATGTCATGCAATCCGTGTCATATTCTCCTTTCTCCTATATATCCGATCCGACAAAGTGCTACAATCTGTGTTCACTTTTTTTAATTCGCTGTGCTGCCAAGCACTGACCTTGGGTTTACTCTGGAATTCAGGCTCTGCGCTGTTATCATTTGGGTCCCATGGAAACTATGAGGATATTCAGAGAATATTCAGAACTACACTGCCTTCCTTTTCTCATCTGGACACCAGTTTATTAATAATATCAGGAATGGTACCTTTCCCTTCTTTCACAGTGGGCTAATTACAACAGTTTGGGAGTATTTTGAAGATCCATCTGTAACCCATGTATTGCTATTTCTAATTCTGAATAACAGGTTTCATTTTCTCTCTAAGATTAGTCGATTGTTTAGAAAACTTATTTGGGAATCTGTCCCGAAACAGTCTCGTGGTGAGTGGCACGGTGTGTGGGATGATGTTAGCAGATACCTGTGACGAGTGTCTCCTCCAATAGTTTTGAACTTCACCCCTGAGCAAGTGCTAAATCCTAAAAACTTGGTAGAATGTTTGAGAGTTGTATGTCCTGATCCTGATAATGCCGGAGAACAACAGCTTGCAGCATTGTGCTGGGTCCTGGTTTATTCCTATCAAACACTGTTTAACATCATCCAGCAACTTGAAGAGAGGGAGGAAGTCTCTGAATCTGATGACCAAGTAACACATGCTGTGGCTGACCCAGAGGACCAACCAACTATGGTATCAGTCGCCCCCATAGTCAAGTCAAAACAATGGAAACGGAGGTCAGCTCGTTTAGTAAGGGAAGAAGGCTCTCCTAAGAAGGAGGGAGAAGGGGAATTGGCAGGCACCTCTAAAGCAGAGCCATCACAAAAACAGCAGGAAGACGAGACGGAAATCATAAAGGAATCAGAAATCACTCGATCCTTATCCCTGAGTGAGATGCGAGAAATACGAAAGGATTATGGTCGACGCCCAGGTGAACACATCCTCACTTGGCTGCTCCGATGCTGGGATGCTGGGGCCAGTAGCCTACAATTAGAAGGCAATGAAGCCAAGCAGCTGGGATCCCTCTCTAGAGAAAGGGTAATCGACAAAGTAATCGGGAGAGGAGCACAGGCCCTCAGCCTCTGGAGACGACTCCTGGCAGCTATCAAAGAAAGATATCCCCATAAGGAAGATATTGTATATCACATAGGCAAATGGACCACTGTGGATAAAGGTCTCCAACATCTGCGGGAATTAGCTGTGCGGGAGATGATTTATAGTGATTTGGACAATGCCCAGACACCTCAAGACCCTGATGAAGTCCAGTGCACAACATCCATGTGGCGTAAATTTGTGCGGAGTGCACCAGCAGCACATGCCAGTACCCTGGCAGCAATTCACTGGGATGAGGGGATGGGACCAACAATGTATGACGTCTCCTGCCAACTTCAAAAATATGAAGACAATCTCTCTGCTCCACTACAGTCCTGTGTCTCAGCTGTGGAGAAATTGTCTAAAGGACTTGACAAGCTTGTGGAGAAAGTATATTCCCCCTCATCTAGACAGAGTGATACTTCAGCCACTAAGAATCAGCATTCGCCTGCTCAAGAGAGAGAGTACCCAAGACGTACACCACGTGGCACCTTGTGGTTTTATCTGCGTGACCATGGGGAAGATATGAGGAAATGGGATGGTGTACCTACTTCAACCCTAGCTGCTCGGGTACGTGAACTGAAAGGAAATACAGCAGCAAGAAGAGGGGCTCCTAAGAGAAATGCTGCTCCAGTTTCTATTGGGCAGTACCCCAGAGGCAGTAGAAGAGCTGATGTTATTCTTGACCACGATGAAGGGACTTCTGCTTCTCATTTGCCAGAATTTGTGCATTTGCAAGAATTAAGTGGCAGACGCTCCAGCCAGGACTAGAGGGGCCCTGCCTCTGGCCAGGTAGAGGAGAGGGATAACCGGATTTATTGGACTGTGTGGATCCGATGGCCTGGAACATCAGAACCACAGGAATACAAAGCTTTAGTGGACACTGGCGCACAATGTACCATAATGCCATCAGGCTACCAAGGGACAGAACTCACTTGTATCTCTGGAGTGACAGGGGGATCCCAACAACTATCTGTACTGGAAGCTGAAGTGAGTCTAACTGGGAATGAGTGGCAAAAGCATCCCATTGTGACTGGCCCAGAGGCTCCGTGCATCCTTGGCATAGACTATCTCAAGAGAGGGTACTTCAAGGATCCAAAAGGATACCGGTGGGCTTTTGGCATAGCTGCTTTGAGCACAGAGAAGATTAGGCAGCTGTCTACCCTGCCTGGCCTTTCAGAAGACCCTTCTGTTGTAGGATTGCTGAAAGTTGAAGAACAACAGGTACCAATTGCTACCACAACGGTGCACCGACGGCAATATCGCACCAACCGAGACTCCCTGATTCCCATCCATGAGTTGGTTCACCGACTGGAGAGTCAGGGAGTAATCAGCAAGACTCGCTCACCCTTTAATAGTCCTATATGGCCAGTACGAAAGTCTAATGGCGAGTGGAGGCTAACAGTGGACTATCGAGGCCTGAATGAAGTCACGCCACCACTGAGTGCTGCAGTGCCAGACATGCTAGAACTTCAGTACGAACTAGAGTCAAAGGCAGCCAAGTGGTATGCCACAATTGATATTGCTAATGCATTTTTCTCCATCCCTTTAGCAGCAGCATGCAGGCCGCAGTTTGCTTTCACTTGGAGGGGCATCCAATACACCTGGAATCGGCTGCCCCAGGGGTGGAAACACAGCCCTACCATTTGCCATGGACTGATCCAGTCTGCACTGGAGCAAGGGGGAGCTCCTGAGCATCTTCAGTACATTGACGACATCCTCGTGTGGGGCAACACAGCAGAAGAAGTTTTTGAGAAAGGGAAGAAAATAATCCAAATTCTCCTGAAAGCTGGTTTTGCCATTAAAAAGAGCAAGGTCAAGGGGCCTACACAGGAAATCCAGTTCTTGGGGGTAAAATGGCAGGATGGACGTCGCCATATTCCAATGGATGTGATCAATAAAATAACAGCAATGTCTCCGCCAACTAGCAAAAAGGAAACGCAAGCTTTCCTAGGCCTCGTGGGATTCTGGAGAATGCATGTGCCAGGCTATAGTCAGCTTGTGAGTCCTCTATATCGAGTGACTCGAAAGAGAAACTATTTTGAGTGGGGCCCTGAGCAACAACAGGCATTTGAACAAATCAAACAAGAAATAGCTCGTGCAGTAGCCCTTGGGCCTGTCCGTACTGGACCAGCTGTGCAAAATATACTGTACACTGCAGCTGGGGAGCATGGGCTCACCTGGAGCCTTTGGCAGAAAACCCCAGAAGAAACTCGAGGTCGACCTCTGGGCTTCTGGAGTCGGGGCTATCGAGGATCAGAAGCCAATTACACCCCAACTGAAAAGGAAATACTCACAGCATATGAGGGTGTTCGAGCTGCTTCAGAAGTTGTGGGTACAGAGGCACAGCTCCTCTTGGCACCGCGGCTACCTGTGTTACATTGGATGTTCAAAGAGAAAATTCCCACTACACACCATGCAACTGATGCTACATGGAGTAAGTGGATAGCGTTAATTACACAGCGGGCTCGAATGGGAAAACCCAATCGCCCAGGAATCCTGGAAGAGATTATGGACTGGCCGGAAGGCAGAGATTTCGGAGTGCCAACAGAAGAGGTAACCCGTGCTGAAGAGGCACCACCATACAATGAGTTGCCAGAAGACAGAAAGCAGTATGCGTTGTTTACTGACGGATCCTGCCGTGTGATAGGGAGCCATCGGAAATGGAAAGCTGCTGTGTGGAATCCCATACGACGAGTTGTGGAAGCCATGGAAGGGGAAGGTGAGTCGAGTCAGTATGCAGAAGTAAAAGCCATACAACTAGCCCTAGATATCGCCGAAAGAGAAAATTGGCCAGTATTGTATCTTTATACTGACTCATGGATGGTGGCAAATGCTCTGTGGGGGTGGCTGCAGCAATGGAAAGAGAGCAACTGGCAGCGCAGAGGTAAGCCTATCTGGGCTGCTACCCTGTGGCAAGATATTGCTGCCCGGGTAGAAAACCTGGATGTTAAAGTACGTCATGTAGATGCCCACATGCCCAAGAGTCGCACTACTGAAGAACATAAGAACAACAAAGAAGTGGATCGAGCTTCGAAAATTGAGGTGGCTCAGGTGGACCTAGACTGGGAACGTAAGGGTGAGCTGTTTGTAGCTCGATGGGCCCATGAAACATCAGGACATCTGGGGAGAGATGCCACTTACAGATGGGCTCGTGATCGAGGGGTGGACTTGACCATTGAGGCCATCACACAGGTTACCCATGAGTGTGAGACCTGTGCTGCAATCAAGAAAGCCATGAAGGTAAAATCTCCCTGGAACAGGGGGAGATGGTTAGGGTTTCAATATGGTGAGGCCTGGCAAATTGACTATATCGGACCACTCCCAAAAACTCGCCAAGGCAAACGGTACATACTCACCATGGTAGAAGCAACTACTGGGTGGCTGGAAACATACCCGGTAAACCATGCCACAGCCCGAAACACTATCTTGGGCCTGGAAAGACAAGTATTGTGGCGTCATGGTACACCAGAGAGAATTGAGTCTGACAATGGGAGTCATTTCCGAAACAATCTTGTTACCTCCTGGGCAAAGAGGCATGGTATTGAGTGGGTGTACCACATCCCTTACCACCCACAAGCCTCTGGGAAGGTTGAGAGGTACAATGGACTGTTAAAGACTATGTTACGAGCATTAGGTGCTGGGACGTGGAAACAATGGGACACAAATCTACCAGAAGCCACTTGGCTAGTCAACAATAGGGGGTCTGACAGCCGTGCTGGTCCTGCCGAAACAAAACCCCTACACACTGTGAAAGGAGCTAAGGTCCCCGTAGTGCATATAGGAAGGTGGATGGGGAAGGCAGTGTGGGTTGCTCCTGCCTCGGGAAAAGGCAAACCCACTCGTGGGATTGTCTTCGCCCAAGGACCAGGGTATACCTGGTGGGTCATGCAAAAGAATGGGGATATCAAGTGTGTGCCTCAAGGAGATTTGACATTGAGAGAAAACTAATCTATAATCTAAGTTATATGTTGTAGGAAGATGCTGTAGGATCAACGACAGGTCAACTTTGCAAGGAGCCGGGCAGTGCAACAAGGACTTGAGCTAAGCTGGTGCTGGTGTCCAGACATCCAACTCCGCCTGCCTTGAGTGGCCACTTTGGCAGATGAAGACCTAATCATCAACAGTTCTTATGAACATTTTCCAAGAAAGACCTATGGAATGAAAAGATACATCTGCCTATTAATCCTGTCCTGTTAAATCCTTGTCCTGTTAAAGGACAAGGGATAATGATGAGAATGCTTGTATGCTAAAGTATGGGGATCTGAGTGTGACACAAATGTTATGGAATAAGGGGTGGAGGTTGTACTGGGTCTGGCTGGAATGTTAACTTTCCCGGCAGCAGCCCATTCAGTGCCGTACTCTGTACTTGTAGCTGGAACAGCAGTGTTATCACACCAGTGTTGTGTCTACTGCTGAGCAGCAGTGGCACAGCATTGGGCCTTTCTCTAACCCTCCTAGGGGGTGGGCAAAAAAGTGAGGAGAGAAACATCACTAGGGCAGCTGACCTAAACCAATCAAAGGGATATTCCATACCATGTGGTGTCACACTCAGCAATAAAAGGTGGAAACAGGAAGAAGAGGGGAGGGGTGGGCTCTCGTTGAGAAGACGTCGGTCCTCCTCTCGAACACCGGCTGCGTGCGTTGAGGCCTTGCTTCAAGGACGTGGTCAATCATCGCTCATTTGTGGGAAGTAAAGAGTAATTTCTTTCCTCTGCACTTCCATATCGCTTTCATTTATTTTGTTTGTTTGTTTTCCTCCCTTTTTCCCCTTTCCCTTTTATTTCCCCTTAGTTAAATTGTTTAGTTCATGGTAGTCTTTATTTAATTATTATAATTATTTCCCTTTAATTAAATTATCCTTATCTCAACCCGTGAGTTGTTCTTTGCTTTACTTCTCCCCCTCCTTATCTAAAGGAGGGGGAGTGAGAGAGCGGTTGTGGGGTTTAGCTGCCCAGCACGGTAAAACCACCACAACAGAATATCTGCTGAATATTCTGTCATAATTCTGTTATAATAATGCTGAAAAACTAAAAACATTCTGTCTGTGATTAGAAGCCTTCCCTGAAATGTAGAACTGAGTTCAGAGTACCAGATATTATCCTGATTAAGACTTATGATAATTTAAGAAGTAATTCAGTTTTCCTTATTGAAGGATGACAATATTTTCCCTTTGGATTATTGTACTGTTGACCTAATTTACTTGGGAACACTAGTCTAAAATTAGTGATGTATATCAAGTCCAGCAATCAGCAATAAATTATCTAGCAATTTCTTCAGGCATTTGGAGAGAATAGAAAATTAAAAGTCCACAGTAGTGGAACAAATCTTCAGTGGGTATAATAGGTGAAAATGCTCGTAACAAAATATAATAAAATAACTTAAAAGCTCTCTTCCAAATGAATGTTGTCTCTTGATTTTTGTTTCCCTAAGTGTAAACAAGGAAAACCTGTTGCTCAGCTACTGAAAACTGATGAATGCAAGCTGTTTTATAGTGACAAAATATATTCTATCACCATTTTTAATAAGGATTTCAGAAGAAACTCATTAAAAATATCTTTAAAACTGTGAAGAACCATTTATAGTTGTGTCAAATTCAGGATATAATTTCAAGGAGTTTCACTGTTAATTCACTATGCCTTCCTTCTAGGGATACAGACAGTAGAATTCTGTTCAAATCTGATGATAACATAAACACATTCTGGTGTAACTGATAAAATCACTTTGCATGCTTTTGGAATAAATACATATTGTAGAGAAGATGAATGTGTTGCAATAATCTACAGGAAAACCAGAAGTTCTTGGAAGAACACCTTAATTATAGTGTCTTCTTGTTTCTAAAAAAATGCTTCATAATCAGTAGTTATTATGATGATGACATAAATGTGTGATTAATGAGGCAATAGCAATCTATTGCATAAACAACACCAGTATCAAGTTATGTTTGGCCTATGACCTTTGACTCTTTATTTACATAGTAAATAATGTGGTGTCAGTTTAAGGTATAGCATGTTTATTATAAAATCACAGAATGATTTGGGTTGGAAGGGGCCTTAAAGATTATCTAATTCCAATTTTCCTTCCATATGCAGGGAAACTTCCCACTAGATCAAGTTGCTAACACCTCCAGGGATGAGGCAACCATAACTTCTCCGAGCTACCCGTTCCAGTGCATCTTCACTGCTAATAGCAAATAAATACTTATGCAACTTGTAATATGCAGTGTGAAATGAGCAAAAACAATTTTTTCAGTAATGGCATGCATATTTAAAATAAATAAATAAATAAAACAGTCTGAGACTATGTTTGGATTAGTATGTTGAGATAATATAGTGAAACATAAATATATGCAATGCTGAAATTAAGTTTTGTATTTTAGATACTCTTTAAAAGATTTTTCTCTCGCTTATAACTTATTTACAGAGTTTACATTAAAATCACATTCTAGAATCATATAATGGTTTGGGTTGGAAGGGACCTTAAGGATCATCAAACTCCAACTCCCCAGCCATGGGCAGAGACACTTGCCACTAGACCAGGTTGTTTTAAGCTCTATCCAATCTGCTCTTGAACACGTTCAAGGATGGGGCATCCATAATTTTTCTGGACAACCTGTGCCTTTCTACCCTTACAGTGAAGAATTTCCTCCTAAGGTCTAATCTAAATCTACCTTCTTTCAGCTTGAGACCATTCTCCTTATTTATTTTTATAGACATAAAACTAAATACTTTATTATAGCAATATTTTATTATATACTTTATTATAGCAAAATTAGATAAAAATTTGGAAAAAAAATCATCCTTGTTAGTATCTGAGGACATTAAAATAAGTAGCTAGTAATATGCAAGATAGACATAGAGAGTATGCACACATTTGAAGATTATGTGTGTTGCTTATAGATATGCATGTATGTCTGTCTGTATATTTATCTGTCCTGTACGTTATTCCAGAATGGTAGGCATGACTGTCTTACTCTTAAACCCTTTCTCCTCTCTGAAGCGTACAATTTGATGTCCCATAATAAAGCAAAAGTAATCTTTGAAAAAGAACTATTGTTGAGATAAGAACAAATTATCCTGAAGAAAAATATTTTACTACTTTTTTTTTTTTTTTTTTTTTTTTTTAATCAATGTGCTATTACCATTCAGTTGTTGCTACAGAAATCCAACAGAAGAGTAGAATATCAGGACTTTACAGATATGAAGTTCACTTAAGCCAATCAGTGCTCTGCCCATTTACACTTATCACAACTGCCTCCATGTCATTAAGTAAGAAGAGGCAACAATGGGAGTGCTGCCACATGAAGGTTTTATTAAGAACCCGTTGCTTTTCTTCATGTACGCAGGGCAGCCTACCCAGTGTTTGGACACAATAGATTTCTAATCAAACTCTTAAGTAGTAGATTATATAGCTCACTGAGCTTGACTGAACTACAGTATCCTTCTCTTCTTTCTTTGATTCCCTAAATCCCTACTGCTTTCCTAACAGACATGGAATGGATTGTAGCTCTCTCTGAAATCTATCAATTTTATTTGGGTCAAAGACACAGTTTCTTTCCCTCCTGCCTTCTTCTGTTCTCCTTCTGTCCTTTCCTCTCTCTCCATCCCTTTCTCTCACATATGCACGTTTCTCTCCCTCTTTTTTTTTTTTTTTTTTTTTTTGTATTATCCCTTGCATGAAGAAATTCCCTGAAGAAACCAGGAATGCAAGCTTCGCTTTAAAAGCTTCACTTTAATTGTTCTTTTAGATGTAGGAAGTGAAAAAATATATGGAAAAAAAAAAAGAAAGAAAGAAAGAAAGAAAGAAAGAAAGAAAGAAAGAAAGAAAGAAAGACAGAAAGAAAGAAAGAAAGAAAGAAAAAAACAAACAAGATTTTATATTCACCTAGGAGAATGAATATTACCTAGAAATCCATTTGCATTTCAATATTAAGTTACAGAGTACACATAAGTTTTCAGTGATCTTTCCCTGTTAGAAAGTCAATTTATAGATAAAACATTTCTAGCAAGTTATACGTAAAACACTGGGGTGAATAAATTAGCTGTGAAGAACACATATTTTTGGTAATACATCATTCATATTCACCTCTCGCTTTTCACTTAATTTTTCTTTTATCTGAGTAAAATCAACATAATGTCCTGTACAGAAATACGTACGGGTTAAATGTGAAACTGTCACAGAAACAACTGATAGCTTCCACTTCTAATGTGATATACTTAAAATCTTCAGACCTGAGGCTTAATTAAAAGCCTGTTGACACAATTAAAAAAAATCACATGAAATTTAACGGAAACAGTACTTTGCTTGTGAAACCAAGCATTTCTAAGCTTAGTCAAAGAAGACAATCTTCAATTGTTATTACCAGTTTTGTTTTGACCACTTTGAGAATCATAGGACAATTACTTTTGATATTTTGTTATAGCTTTATACTTACACATGAACTTTACCATTCACATTATAATATTATGATTTCTAAATTAAACTATATAGTATTTTCCAAAGATTTACTTGTTTTTGTACTGTCAAAATTCTATTTTTTTTCAGGGATCAAACTTCTCTGCAAGAAAAAAAAAAAATGTATATACCTTGTTATTTTTCAGAAGCATTACAGTGAATAGTATAGTTGTGAAACAATATTAGAATTGTTTTTTTCCTTTGCAGTGAAGTCAAATTCTTCTTATCTTTGGCCTCTGTTTTACCAGCTTCATTTAATGTGTTTTCTTCTTTTTAGTTCTTTGAGTCTAGGCACTCCCCTCCCCTCCCCTCCCCTCCCCTCCCCTCCCCTCCCCACATTACCAGTTCATACGGAGCTTCTTGTCAACCAACACACCCCAGTCCTTCTCCTCAGGGTTGCTTTCTATCCATCTCCACCCAGCCTATATTTGTGCTTGAGATTGCCCTGGCCAAGGTGCAGATCCTTGCACTAGGCCTTGTTGAACTTGATGAAGTTTGCACAAGCCCACATCTCAAGCCTGTCAAGGTCCCTCTGGATGAAGGTTCCTCTGGAAAATAACCTGCTTAAAGCCATAAAGATCTCAAAAGATCAACTCAGCTCTAATTAAGCCAAATACAAGTGTTTGTACCATGTGTCCATCTCCCCCTCAAAAAAACAAAACAAAACAAACACTTGTTATTGGTTCCCTCAGCTTTTTGTTTGTTTGTTTGTTTTGTTTTTGAAAATGTTAAAATGTGTGCTGGAATCCCTTCCTCACAGAATATATATTTCTCTCCCTTTAGTTACTGGATATTTCTCTCTCTCTCTCTCTTTTTTTTTTTTTTTTTTTTTTTTTTAAATGTGTGTTATTTCTTGTCCAAGAAGTAATTTTGGCAAGTATCTTGTTGTACTAAATCACTGCCACAGCAGAGCCAAATCTATGTTCATAGCCAAGTAAGCAGTAAAGAAGGTGAGGAAGAAGAGCAAACTGCTTTGATCTTAATAACAACATAATAACAACAGCAGTAGTCACCAGACCCTTAAGCACTTTTAAATTATGTAAAATGCGGGAGAGTTTACCATGTTATTTATAGGATTTGGATGGCAAGAATGATGAGGTTTATGAACACCGAGAAACTTCAAGGCAGGAAAGACAGATGGAGTGGCACACTGCTTTAGTTAAGGGTAGGGGAGAAATGTGACAAAATCTGGAGGGGTGAGGAGAGGGAGCCTAGAATGACAGAAAAAAATAAAGGATTACTTAGACCAGAAAAGAGTAGACATAATTGAAAAGTTATGATTAAAATAGTTGGGAAATTTGGAATTTTGAGGACAGGAAAAAATCACGAAAAGATTCAGGACCTTTCCTTTGGGAAATGCCATATAGCACAGGATGTGATACCTCAGCTCAAGGAACCAAGGAAGAAAAAAAAAAATGGAACTCTGAGATGTGCCAGAGCTGCCTCAGAATTACTAAATTGTTGTGGTAGGTCAAACGAATCCATCTCTCTATACTCACATTTGTCATCAGAAATGTGGTAGATGACGCTGCTGGAAACCACCCTGAATTATGGAAACTGGACATAACCTTTCTTTATTTTTTACTTTTCAACTGATTTATAAAAGCAGTTTTGTCTTATTTATGCATCATTCATCACCACATATTCTAAAGGTTTTGCATTTACTCAAACAGATCACTTATGAAAATGTCTACAAATAGGGAAATTTTAATTTTTATTTCTTCATTTTACAAACCTGTAAGTGACGGCAAGAAAATTGACTTATTTATGGTCACAAAGAATGTGTGCTTATCTGGGAACTACCAAGATGTTTTATTTACTATTTTCACATAACAAATAATGTAACTAAAGCAAATATATAGGTCAGCAAAACAAAATGAAAGGAGGCTGAAAGTAATTGAGTGAAAAAAAAAAGAAAAAAAAAAAGTAAACTAACACAAGAATGTTAATACAAAACAAATAAATCCTCACTATCCAAAAATGTGCTTGAAAATTAGAGATAGACATATGTCCCAGAATCTCAAAACATGGTAAGATTGTAATAAATTAGGACAGTTTACTGTCATGTGCTTTAATAACTTTTTTCTTCTTTGGAAAATGCAAATTTTTCATCAAACCAACAGATAAGGTAAATACAACTTTTTGCTTCGTTTTGTTTTTCAATAATTATTTTTGATTTTGAGACCTAATCTAAGATCTTACTCTTTCCAGAAATATTTTATAGAAGTCCTAAGGTTCACTTAGGCATAAAAATAAGACATCTGCTTTTTTTTTTTTTTTTTTTTTTTTTTCCTCAGTATCACTGTGTTAATTTAATTGGTTTGTTTTATAAGCAACTTTCTTTAGAAAAAAGAATAAAAACATGTTTTGTTTTATTAATTAAAACATTTTATCCTGTTTTTCTTTCCTTTTCTGCTGGTGCTAGACTGTAAGTAAATCATTATTTCCCCTTTTTCTTTTACAGAAAATTACCATGAGCTAAGTGTTTACATTGCAAAATACGGCACCAAGCTCTAAACATCTGAAATATATGAAAATGTCTGTACATGTTAAGACTCTGAAAACATCAAAAAATTCAGAAGACTCAAAAAGGTAGACAGATCTGCAACATTTGAGGTTTCATACAACATGCATGAGCAGTTGTATGAAATACAAGAGAAAGAGAACCTGAGGAAGAAAGATGCCTTTCTGAAAAATGATAAGCTCCTGAGTTTTCATGAACTAGACAGCTGGAGGGGGAAGGGTATATATTTTTACAGTAGTTAGGTCCTGAAGATTAGATATCTAGAGGGTGAATGACCCTGTGAATAGTGTTGGCTGACATTATTAATGAAGTGCCACAATCCTGCTGGGGAAAAATACGCATTGTATTGTTGTCTCTTCTTATATGTCATTGTGGCTAGAAGTGCAAGGACCCCAAAACAAAGGAGAGAAAAAAAAAAAAAAAAGACGTCTCCCTGTTTGTGGCATAATCTCATCAAACTGGTTTACATCAGCTATGAATTTGAATATTCAGTTTTAAAACTAAGCTGAAAGGGGTTAAATATTTTAACTATTAATGTGAAGAGAAAAAAAAAAAAAGTAGTTAATATTAAAACCAATAAGCCTTAACTTGCACAAATCATTTGAGCTATGTTTTCCTGGTTAAGAATATTTGGTTTTAATAAAACCTTCTTCAGATTTGACTGTACAGATCTTCTAGTGGGGTTTTTGTGTGGGGTGGAGAAGAAGGAAACTGAGGGTGGATTTAATTTGTTTTCACCAACACTACTCAGTATACTGTGCAATACTGAGCACCCACTGAGCAGAAAAAAAATGCCAGAAAGTATCTAAGATTGTATAGTCAAAGTAATCTGACATCTGAGTTTTAGCATTTTGGTGAGTCATTTATTAAATGTACTTAAAAATATGTTTTTCTTCTAATCTACCTTACTTGTGTCATTAGCCGTTCTCTGTGCTCATTAGAAATGGATCTAAACCAAAAAAAGAGTTCTACACCTTTGTGTTGATCAAGAAGCAAGAGCAATGCACACTCCGAAACACTGCTATCTGATTAAGATGATTGCCTTGTAATTTATTTGCAACTTTATTTTTGAAAGATGCCACAATAAAAATCTCTGAAATTCAAGGGAAGTGAGATGCAAGTAAAAGATAGTAAAATGATTTTCTTAGGAATTAGTTACGATGACAGGCAGAATGATTTAAACAGGAGGATAAATCAAAGATTTTTCAGCATATGAATGATAGAAGTTGTGTTTAACCAGGACGGAAGTATTTAAGTAAAAATATGAAACACTTTCTTGGGTTGCTAGAGTAGTGTCACCAACAGTTTTATATTTAGCATACTAAGTATAATTGTGTAAATTTATTTTTGCTCAATAAACTATTAAATATGTTTAAAATAAACCAAATGTTTCTTTTGAATTTTTTATTTTTTTTTTTTTTGCAGCACTTCATTTTTTATTACACATTCTTGTCAGGATGCTCTTCACCTCAAAACGATGTGGATGTTCAGAGTCAGTGGGTGATGCTGCCATCTCCCACCACCAGGCCTCACAGTATTGTGTCTGTTGCAGGGCATGTGTCTCTCAGGAAGTGGCCTTGACGGATTGGAGCTGGTCCCTCTACCCCCATGTTCACATGACCGTCACCAGCCTGAGGACTGTAACTAGCTGAGGGAGCACAGCTGAGGGACTAGGGTAATAGCCTGACAGACTTCAGCCAGACAACATGGTAGTTGTTTGGTGCCTGAAGCTGGGGCCGTTCCTGGAGCCCCCTGGCTGCTCTATTCCTGGCTGGGTGCTTGGCCCCGATTCCTAGGCCTTGATCTGCACAATGCTGTGGGGGGCTCCTGCAGCTCCCAACCCTTTGGGAGCAACCATTTCACACTGTGCTCTGACAAAACACTTCACAGTAGCTATTGTATCTTTGCTGATGAGAGTACACAGTGCTCATGGCTCCTGATAGACCCCTCACCCAACCCCATTACGTCTACAGAAGATGGAAGTGTTCACCTTGGGACCCATGGGGTCATTGGAAAGGCAAGCACTCCACCAGAGGAAAGGGTCACACACTTGGAAGGTATTTACTGCATAACAGTTTGAATAATATTGTTAATAGGACTTTTATTAAGTATTAATTAGGTAATTGGGATTGTTAAGCTGATAAAATATTAGTTGCACTAACAGTGAATTCTTGGCTTTTTTATATAGTGTGTGCTCCATGAGATGATTTTGATGTAACTGCAGTAACAATGAAAGACCTACAAAGATCGTGATATTTATTATTTTTTTTTGTAAAAAATCGTCCCCAAATCAGACCTTTTTCACTATCATTCCTTTGAACAAAGCCCTTTTTCTGCTGTTTCATGCAACTTCTTTACAGAAATGGACAGAGAATGCTTATTATTTTCCCATGCAACCAAAAGAAAATGAGAATAATCTTCAAAGAATAAACTTTTTCTGAGGCTCATTTTCAGCTGAATGTTGATAGAAAGATCAATACTTTATTACTGAAGAGAGATTTGATCCTTCACATGCATGAGCAGTCATTCTGAAATTGCTTAGAGGAGAAGTGAGGAGCAGGGAGGAAATCAGTGAACTCTATATACAACATATATAGTTATGAAGTTTGAGAAGGTTGTGCAGAAATAGTGGAGCGAGATTGGGATGTGTTTTGCAGGTATTATATTTTAGAAAACAAGCTGTCTCCAGAGCCATTTGGTAGATATATATAAAGTGCATATATATGCTTCTAAAATGTTTATGTTTCTAAGGCTAAGTATGTGGTGTTGGAGAGTGAATTTACATCTGCTGTTCATTTAGCTGAGTAGGAAAATTTTATCCTGAAGTTTCCAGGAAATTCAAATAGACTTTTTTTTTTTTTTTTTCCTAGACTGTTCTGATTTCTGACAAAATTGCCTACAGAACTTTTACTGTAATGAACAGCCAAAAAAGTCACATATACAACAGTATTTTCCCTTTTATCTTCCAAGAAACCTTCTCACTGAGTGGAACTTCAACAGTTCAATTTATTTCAAATAATGGGATACTACATATAAAGGTTTTCTAAATGGGCTCATATTAGTGTGTCATTCTCTTATCATTAACACAAATGACTCATAGTCTATAATTTGTTGCAGTAGGAAGTACGAGATTCACGAGCTCAAGTTGTTATATGTTATCTTCTCAAACATGTATGTTCTGTATGAATAAGAACAGGCTGGGGCATGAACATTTTTTTTTTTTTTAACATATGCATAGCATCTAAGTATGTCACAAAGGATATTGCTACTACCCAAACTTTTCCCTTAGCAATCTTTAAAAGTGCTAGATCTAACAGAAAGGTTATATACAATAATTTAATTTTACTGCCAAGTATAAGCTTAAAAATATTGTCCTTACACTTTGTTGTATAAATTGGTCCAGATACATTGCTGTTTATAAGATAGAAATTACAATTCAAGCATTTTTCTGCTTGAAAAAAAAAAAAAAAAAAGGAAAACAGTATTCAGCCTGCCAAGATTTCTCTTAGATTTCTCTTTATTTTTTTTTCCTAAAAAAAAAAAAAAAAAAAAAGCTTGTTACTAATTAGATAATTAGGAAGCATATTAAAAAAAAAAAAATCCTCTAAAGAAAAAAACATGTAAGCCTACAAGCATGTTACAAGGTATCTATTCAAATTCATTTTTTTTTATGGTATAATTAGCGTTATGTATTACCTTCAGTTTTGATTAAAATATACAATCTAAGGTACCATTTAGTCCAACACTTTATATCTCACTGAATTCTTCATATAACTAATTAACGCAAAGGTCGTTGTTCTCATTTTTCCAACAGCAACACGTCATTAAAGGAGCACACCACTGATTGCAATTATGAATTCCTATGTATCTCACATCCTCTGAATTTCAGTCTTTTCTATCTCTTATGTCAACTGTCTCATGACTGTTCTGTCCTTTCCCATCTTGTCTTTTGTTAGATTTTCTATCACGTATGTATATGTGGTTAGTGTGACTTATTTCTCTGGAGCCATCTGTTTTCTATTCAAAAGTAAATGAAGGTCATTTTTAAGTGAACAGATGCATATCCACATGGAAACAATAAAGAGAAATTACCTTCATTATGCATCCATTATGGACTTATGATGGTCAGTTGAAAAATCATATTTTTCTTACCTAAATCCTATTAAAGTGTACTTCTATCATGAAGTTGGTTTGCCCAGCAGTCATTTACACAGTGACCAGGTTATTTGCTGGTGGTAATAAATTATTTCCTAAGAGCAGACCTGAGAAGTCAATTATGATTTAAGAGCTATGCACCTAAAGCTTAGCTTTAGGAGCTAAGCTTTCTGGAATCTTTTAGCTTGAAATTGTGACATCTTTCATAAATTGCTACTGATTTCAACAGCAGTTACATCACCTAAATACAAATTAGGCACCCAACAGTCATTGCAGAAATGGCCACAAGGGCCGTTTTCTAATAATTGTTAATGTCTGTTACTTGAATAATGGCAATTATGTTTAAAAATTTATGCTTTAATTAGGAAAGCTTGAAAAAATAACTAATTCTAATACTCCAGCAGAAGGAGACGTTATAAAATATCATAAGCTGAGAGCTAGAAACACCTTGGGATGGAAATATTTTATTTGGGAGGGACAGTTTGAGATGAGCATTTGGAACTGATTTCCAGAAGGAAAGGAGATATACTAATGAGCATTGTATATTTGCATATTTGTGAATATGGCCATTGGAGTCAATGTCTGATGAAATATTTGCATATAACTAAGCTCACATGTAAACAGGTGCTAGGAAAATATCCATATGTAAAGCTCATTTACTATCCAGGATGCAAAGAAAACAAGATAGACCTCGCTAAAGGAAACATGCTGTTCCAGCTTGTGTAAATTAGAATTTCCCATTGCTTAACAGAAGGTCCTATTTCTAGGGTGGAGGCATCAAACAAAGGAGAGGTAGGATGTTTGCTTCGTGTATGTTCTACATAGGCATTATTTGCTTCTCTGGCCTGAGATACTCATCTGTGTCAACAGTTGCTGTTTTCACAAGTTTAAATTTCCCCCTTTACTCTTAAGAGGTAGGAAGAGGTAGGAAGGGCTAAGATGAGGTAACATTTCAAAAGGAATTCCTATTGGATTTCCGCTATTTTTATTTTACTTACATTGTGTTAGGGTGCTTTTCATGTCCTGACAGGCTGAGATATTTGGTCATTTCTGTTTATTCTTAAAATGATACTAAGAAAGATCAATCCTCTTTAGTAGACAGTCTTAACAAAGGACTAATGATTACATGCTAAATATTATGTATATACATTTAAATTATAAATATATTTTGAACTCTGTTCTTTTTGACATTGACTGAATCTGTTTCAGTTCATGCTGGTAGCTGGTAGCTGCCTGGATTATATTGTTTATATGTGGTTTTCTTACTAGTACTGCATACAAACTGTGTTCATCCTGGCTGTCATTTCTTCTCATCTCACTTACCAAAAAAAAAAAAAAAAAAAAAGATTAATGTATTCCAGGAAGTGGGAGAGTAAATTCATTTAAATGGATATTTAAGAGGCCCGGATGTGCTTGAATTGACCCTCAAGACATAGTCTGGCCCTACACTTTTACTCTTTAAAGCAAATTAAGCCCTGAATGGCATTTCTCCAGGATGAAGGTTTGATGGAATCTAAAACACAAATATTAACCATGGGCTAAGTCTCTTAAGCAAGTTTTCTGTTCATAAAAGTTGTAACCATCTTTTCTAATAAACACCAGAAGTTGCAATACTCTCCCAGCCCAGAGATTAAAAATACATAGCTTAACTAAAAATTCATGATATTAAGCTGTAAGGCATTAGTTACTATGTTCATCACTAGCTATTGACTGCTAGGCCTTTTTTGTTAAAACGTAATCAGAATAGACAAATAATATGAAATAAAGTATGTTTCTGTGATTCAGTTTATAGCTTTAAGATATCTTAAGGTATTTGCTATGGAATTTCTAATCAACACATATGGGTTTTAAGCTTCTAAACAATTTCTTGCGGAAGCAAGTGTCAAGAGCTTTTATGAAAGTTATTATACCAAACCTACCCTAAGGTATTCTGTCTGGGAGCTGAAGTTACTAACTGAAGGGCTAAAAATATTTCATTTTTTGTATGAAGTTGAGTGGTGAACAAACCTTGATTTTATATGATTTTTTCTCTATTGAATGGGTGACCTTTTAAATATGAAGGAGTTGGTTGGTCTGCACCTTAGCTGGAGCTGTTTTCAGGAAAGTGCTGTGATATTTTGTCTGTATAATAATTTTGAGTGTTTGTATAGGTATAACTCATAGGCAGGAACTCTGGACCAGAACAAAAAAAAAAAAAAAAAAAAAAAGAGTAACTTAGGACATTAAGTGTGAGAAAATAACTATTTGATTGCTGATTTAATTTAGTAAGTACACTTAAAAGCAGTGCACCAAAGGTTAAATTACCATGCAATTTCTTAGGCAAGCAAAGCAATATTCTCTAATATCACCGACTAGTTTGTAAATGTAGTTTATTTTTACCTGAGACCAAAAGAACAAGACTGAGAGACAGAAATGAAAAAAAACAAAACAAAACAAAAAAAAAAAAAAACAAAGCAACAGCAACAAAATACAGTATATTTTAAAAATTAGAAGTCCAATATCTCAAAACATGAAATAAAAATAAGGATTTTGTTTGTTTGTTTTTCCCAATCAAATTAATACCTATAAACAGAATAAGCAAAGCCTTCTGTTAACTCTCAGTATAGTACAGTCCTACTCCAGCTGTAAAGGCAAAATGCTGATTACTCTTTTCTGCCATATAAAATTGGGATTACAGACTCATTAAAGCTTTGAATACTCATTAGATTTTTTTTCCTTATCTCATTGCAGTTATTGAGACTGAGATATAGCTATGTAAAGGAAGTAAGCCATCAACTGATAATGGGAGTAGGATGTTGCCAAAGATGACAGGATCAGAAACTTGGACATTGGGAAAGGGAGCCACCCCTTCTGGAGGCAGTCAGCAGTTACACTAGATGAACATTAGGGTTGACCCTGAATGAAGGTGCTTACCTGAATGAAGGTTATGTGGAAGGAGGGTGTTCCTTTAATAGTGTCTGGTGAAATTAAAAAGGGATGAAGCCATACACTAGAACATTCAAAATCACAAACATGAGAACTGATCTAGTCAGTCACTCACACTAATGGGAGTGTAAGAAGTTTTTGTCTATTTATTTATTTATTTATTTTTCAACATGATTATCTCACTAAGGACCTTGTCAAATTGAGATAAGGATAGGGAGGGAGGCAAACAGAGACAGACATAAAAACAGACCAATTAATATTACTGAAGACAATAACCAGAAACAAACCTGGTCAGTGGCACTGATGGCCTATCAGGAAACTGCAGACAAACCGGTACTTTGTAACTGATAGGGATGAAGACCTGAAGGTACAAGATGATGGAGGAGGCCTGTGCAAACTGATGAAAAAAATATACAGGGGAAAGGGGAAGAGGGGGGAACAACTTCCTTTGTAACTTCTCTTAAATATCTGGCTGTGTAAACTCAGTCTCTATCTTGTGTGTGCATGCTGCAAGGACTGAGTGACAGCTGTTGTAGGACCAGCATCAGCAGACTGTGTGCTGCTACTGGAGACATGCCAGGGATGTGGGTGCCCCTGGATTGTGGTGTTAGCTAATGGAGCCAGTGGGGTCTCAGCCACTAGCTACTGTGTTGGGAGCAGTGTGTGTCCCCAAAACAGCTATTTGGTTGGGGGGAAACCCCAGAGAGTGAGGTGAATGAGGATCACAGCCCATGTGTTGGGTGCCACCTGATGGAGGGGGCAAATGTCCAACCTGGTGTGCATGGGGTGTGCATGTGCATTCACAGGCAAACTCCATGCTGGACCAGATGGCAAGTAGGAGGCCCCAAGTGCAGGCAAGGGTGTCAGGCAGGCTGTGATACTTGAGAGATCTGTGAATATGTATATTTATGTGACTCTAGAAAGTATTGTGTATGTGCCTGCACTAGTGACATTCAGCTTTTACCAGCAAAAGAGGACATAGTGATTTGGCTGGCTGCCGTTCCATATGACTCCTGTATATAAGCAGATACTGTTAAAGGCCTTGTTTGTGGTAGTCTGTATGACTGGTTGTGTTAATGTCTCGTGTGTGTGTATCTCTGACATAGGTGCTCTGCTTTGCTGCTTGTTGAACCTGCCAATGGGAAAGTGGTAGCTGTCCTTCATCCTGAGCAGAGACCCCAGGTTCCCAGGGTGCCAGTCTGGGCTCAGCAGGCTGGTTAGGAGAGGTCCTGGGCTGAGGCTGCTGAAAGTGATGGCCACTCTTAACATCCCTTAACACCTACATATGAGCTAATGATTGGAGACTGTCTTAACAATTAAGGGAAAGCAGCTGGTATTTCAAGTCATCTAATCTTAATGCAAAATTTAAAAAGTTAGATAAAATGGTGCCTAAAAATGCTTATACCTTACCATTGTAAATGAAGGACATTGTGACTAGCTATATTGTAGAATGTGGTCATATATATCCCATAGTGACAGTTTTTCTTTTTAATTAGTGGGGGGAAAAAAGGATTTTTTCATATGTATATGTATATGCTGGGTCTGGCTGGGAAGGAGTTAACTTTCTCCACAGCAGTCCATATATTCCTGTGCTCAGCCCATATAATTTTGTGCTTTTCACTTGCAGATAGAACACTGTTGATACCACATCAATGTTTTGGCTATTTCTGAGTAATAACCAATTCCCCTCAACTTCCCAAAGACCATTAGGCTGGCGGTGGACTAGAGGTAGGGAGAGGACATAACCAGAACATCTGACCTAAACAGGTCAAAAGGATATCCTTATAGTTAAGCAGCATGATCAATAATACAAGCTGGGGAGGGGGGGTGAGGGTGGGAGGAAGGAGGGAGGAAGGAGTGACTCTAGTTGTGAAAGCATTTGTCTGCCCAAGCTGTATGTATCAAGGTTCTGCTTCCCAAGACATGGCTGAATATTGGTTGTTGATGGGGAGTAAGAAAATGGCTGTGTGGTACTGACTATCAGTGTTAGATCACAATAATGTATTTATATTTGTATGTATGTATTAAATTTAGTGGGAAGGGGGACTGGTACACTGATTTAAAGATTTTGCAGGCAAAAATCTTGCAAGTAAAATTGTAAGACCAACAGAGAGCAAAATGTTATGACGGGGTATTTAGGAGAACCTATTAATAAGATTGTGTTTCAGTAGTTTACACCACAATTATGGAAAAATTTCCTCCCTTGACTAGCATAATATAGCACATTATGTCCATGTTACTAAATAAAAAGTTGGAGAATCAGCTCAAGTACTCAATTTCTGCTCAGTCACACCACTTGTTAGCTCGCTCCTTGGATGTTTTGGATGCCTCTATTTAGCTGTTTCCAAGGCAATGCTTGTATACTTCTGGAGATAAATCTCAGAAGAGAGCACTCCTAGATTGTTGTTTCCTGTCAGTGTCCTAGGAAATTTTACATACTCAAATATGCCTGACATTGACCTATCACACACCTGGGTATGCCACATATACCTCCAATTCCATGTTTCAAAAGCATCAGCCTCCTTAGTGGACAACACAGTCTTCGTGTTATTTGAGGCTCACAAAAATAAACAAATAAACAAACAAACAAACACCACAAGAAAACAGTAATTGTCTATGCAGAACATTAAATGAGGCCCATAGGAGGTTCAGGCCCAAGTGTGGAGTATGGTGATAACCAGTGCTGCTCTGGAAAGGACCATCACTTTGTACTGTGGACAGACAGTTCCACTTGGCCTCAAGGTCAGACACTTTGCTCTTTCTAATTAATGTTATAGACACATGATAATTTATGATGGATGATCACCTTTCACCAGGATGAGAACAGTTTGCCCACCCAATGCAAAAACTTCCTTTCTTTTTTTTTTTTTTTTTTTTTTTTTTTTAAACAATTATGTATCACAGAGATAACATGCAGATTCCTAGTTTTCTGACTCCACGTAAAAGGGGTAGGAAATCTGTCAAGTCATGTTCATGTTTCTGAGGTGGAATATATTTTAAAAATTTATGAAATGCTTAAAAAAACAATGCAGTAAACCATTGACTTCAAATGACATTGGTCCACATATATCTGTGAGTTAAAGGAAGAAGAGCAACTATTCTCACAAAATACATATTTTGAGGGAAACCACACTCTTTATTTAAAGATATAGTACTTTGTTAAAAACTAACAAAGGCCTATGAGGACTGAAAGTAATACATCTCAGTTTCTACAACACAACCTCTCCCTGCTGGTTATTTTCTCCCTGCACATACTGAGTAATCATACCAGCTTGTCTTGACATTAATTTTATTATTTTTTTTCTGTCCATATGTTCCTGAAAAACAAAAATAATCTTAAAATGATTTTAAATCTCATATTGCCCATTGAGGTAATTATGACCAAAACAGGCAACAGGTCAGGTGTTTTGTTTTGCGTATTTTTTTTGTTATTTTTTTTCTTCCCATCACGTTTGTTAAAGAAAGCAAGCGTGAGTTTACCCATCATGCAGATTCTTACATAGGTGTTCTGCTTTTTACTTCAGTTCCTTAAAAGAAATAACTGTTTCCCAAGTTGTGAGTCACAGGGTATCTAGGGAATTACAGGATTAGGTATTTCATCACAGTGCTAGTATGAAATCTGTGGAGAGAGTAATTAACATGAGATTAGTAAAATACCTGAAACAGTGTCATATTGTAGGCACAAATTCACGCAACTGAAAATTATGCTTTTTTAACCCGTTCAGTATGGCTGAAAAATTAGTAACCAATAGATGAGTGTCATTCTCAATTCTTCTAATTTATTCTTTAAAAATCTTTTGGTAATATTGTATCAGAATAGAGAGGTAATTAGAATATAAAAGACAAAGTTTTGTCACTTAAAAAAAAAAAAGATTAATTAGTGGTATAAGATTCACTGTCAATGACTGTCAGAACTATGAGGTGGAATAATGGAGTTCATTAAAGATTGGGAACTGATAAATAGGCGTCATGTAATACTTGTAAATGACAGAAGAAGAAACAGTACTGAAATAGATTTATTTCATAACCATATAATCTTAAATTATAAACTAAAAATAATAATAATAAAAAATCTAAAGAATTCCAAAGTTACTTACATGTATACTGGATAGTACAATCACATATCACAGATTTGTAGCTAGTTTTAATTTAGAAAAATGAAGAACTAACTAATATAAACCAAAAAAAAAAGAAAAAAAAAAGTCTGAAATTTACTAATTCCTATTCGGGGTGAAAGCTATTAGAGAAAATAAGGAAACGGAGAGAGGCTGCCTTCAAAGTACAATAGAACATTTATTTCTACATATATTCTCTACAAATGCAGTATCTGTTCCAGCAAGAATCTCTGCTGATTTATATTTAATACATTCTTTGAAGATAGTAAGTGTTTTTATCCTTAATTTGCAAACAAGAAACTGAAACATTCAGAGTATAATGTTAAATTCAGCTCTTAATATCTATGATATGTGTGGCAAATCATGATCTGTAGGATTCTTGCTCTCTCTAACATAGATTGAGCTTAGAGACTGAAAAACTGTGGAATACTTTCTATCACAAGAGTTTTTTGCTAATGAAGGTAGAAATAGACATTTTTCCTCTCAGGGTTCTATGAATGTGAGTAAATTGATTTTATTTTGTTTTATTTTTAATTGGGACAGAGAAGAGAAATAATCTTAATATCCTATAGCATTTAAACAATTATTTGATATTAAAGTCTATGTAATTTTATTTTAAAATATGACCGATCCTGGAAAACAAACAAACAAAAAACTTAAATTATTTTTGTGGTTGTAAATCAACAGCAAAAGGCATGGATGAAGCAGTTTCAAAGCTTAGCAGTTTTAGCTGGAATTAAAACTTTACACAAAATGAACTGTATAATGTGGGCCACACCTGCCAATTTACATATTTACTATGTACAATATGCCTTTGGTGTTGAACCTGTGGGATTCATTTTGTCTATATTTCAATTTCTCTATTTATCAATCATCTGATCTTAATTTATCAAAAAAATGTAATTTGTATTAGTGAAAAGCACTAGCTTCTAAGCTTGCAGATGGCCATAACAGACTGTGCTACAGACTTTGCTGATTTGAAACAGTCCTGGAAAGTACTTTGCAATGAAGAGGAAAGGCTCAGCTGCTAGCACATTAGTTATACAACCATCATTAAATCTGTGTAACACTGAGTTTCCACAGGTGGAAAGTTTATGAAATAGACATTAGGTTATTTTATAGTGGTCTTCTTTTATGGCTGTCTGCCATAAGATCCAGAGAAGAGAAGCTGTTGAATTATGTACTGAATGAGCAAAAGGTGGAAGAAAAAATGTATGAACAGCCAGGCCTGGAGGGTAGTGGTCAGTGGTGCAAAATCTAGCTGTATACCACTAATGAATGGAGTACACCCAGGGGTCAATACTGGCTCCAGTTTTGTTTGAAATCTTCATTAATGATCTGGATGATGGGGTAGAAGGCACTCTCAGTAAATTCACAGATGAAACAGAACTAGGGGGAGTGGCTGACTCACCAGAAGTGAGCCACAGAGGTGACTCACCAGGTTCAGCCATCCAGAGGGACCTGAACAAGAGAGGTGGGCTGACAAGAACCTCGTGAAGTTCAGCAAGAAATGCAGAGTCCCACATTGGGAAGGAACAACCCCATGCAACAATATATGCTTGGCACCATCCAGTTGGAAAACAGCTCTGCAGAAAATAAACTAGGGGTTCCGGGGGACACAAAGTTGAACAATGTGCCCTTGCTGCTAAGAAGGCTAATAGACTGAAATAGGTAAAATATCACCAGCAGGTTAAAAGGGATGAATCTTCCCTTTTATTTATTTGTTGAGGCTGTAACTGGAGTACTGTGTCCTGGTCTGGGCTCCTCAGTACGAGAGAGACCTAGAAAGAGTCCAACAAAGTGTACCAAAATGATCAAAGAACTGGAGCACCTCTCCTTTGAGGAGGGTCTGAGAGAGCTGTGACTGTTCAACATGGAGAAGAGAAGGCTCAGGGGAAATCTTATCAATGTGTGCAAATTCCTGAAGGAAGAGTCTTAAGAAGCAGCAGTCAGGTTCTTTTCATCGATGCCCAATGCCAGGACAAGAGACAATGAACACAAACTGGAAGACAAAGAACTCTGTCTAAACATCAAGAAGCACTTCTTTACTTTGTGAGTGATGGAGCCTGGCATAGAGAGTGGTTTTAGAGTTTCCCTCCTTGGAGATGTTCAAAAGCCATCTGCACATGTCTCTCAGCAACCCACTTTAGGTGTTCCTGCTTGAGCAGGTGGAATTGGACCGGATCATTTCCTGGGGTCCCTTCCAACCTTAACCACTCATTACTTGGATAAAATAGATCCTAATATTCTGGTATTTGAAAAATGTCCACAAAAACATATTCTGTCTATTAATAAATAAATAAATAAATAAAAATGCTATGAATGTCTTGAATTCGTCCTGAGCTTGTTTTTGCAGCTGGGGAATCTTTGAAGGGTGCTAGTCATTAAAATTCTGTGCATAGAACAACTAAGAGTTATTGACAGTAAATCAGAGAGGTTATGCTTGAAAATTCCCATTGTATGAGAAAAATGTATCTAAGTCTCTACCGTCAGGATATCTGATGTAAGAAAAAGAATGTCAGCTGTCAAGATGTTACCACATATCATGTGTGTCAGGTGGTGAAAGCAAATAAATTCCTTGTGTTCAGAAACCCTAAAAATTCAAAGATTAATCATAATAATTTACTGTTCTAAGATGAATGTCTTTTTCTTTTTTTTTGTTTGTGTGTTTGTTTTGTTTTGTTTCCCATAGATTTAGAACTATTTATATTATAGGTATTATAAATTATAATGAAATGTGTAAAATGTTGCATTTTACTGAACCTGTGAAACAACAGGAGTGAATCAGAACAGTACAACTCCTTCTCTACACTGAGTCGTACCATCAAAGAATCTTCATTGAATCTACAGAGTTATTATCCACATGGATTTCTGGCTCACCATAGCAACCACATGGAAAAAAAAAAAAAAAAAAAAAAAAAAGCAATTTCACTTCAATTTTCTGTTAAAATATTATATATCTAAGAACAGAGGAATATAGGTATGACAATTTTTATACTATCATGCCCTGTTTAAAATCAGAATATAATTAATAACTTCATTTTTATATGTTATTTATATGGGTTATTTATATACTCATGATAGAACTGATCAACTGCAATTTAACTCACTGCAAATTTCTGATTTTCTGAATTTTCATTAAGTGAAATTAAAAGAAAAAATACATCTAAATAAATCACAGTGTAAATAGATTTAAAATGTCAAAACATTTACTTTCCCTGTATTTTAATAGTTATATAATAAATATCAGGGAAAAAAAATGGTATAAAGTATAAATTGGAAATTTAAAATATTACATTAATTTTAAATTAAATTAAAACAGAATATGTTTTGTTCCCCAATATTGGGAATTAGAATTAAAGGTTACTGTTGTCAGAACCAATACTTAGAGAATACTTACAAGAGTTCTATTTTTAGGATACCTCAGGGATGAAAAAGATTATATAATAGGGCATTGTATCTTCAAGGAATTTAAAATAATCTGAGCATTATGGTTTAACCCAGCAGGCAGCTAAACACTGCGCAGCCATTCACTCACTCCCCCTAGTGGGACGGCGGAGAGAATCAAAGAAACAAATAATAAAAAAAAAAAAGGTAAAACATCGTTGAGATAAAGAGAGTTTAATAAGACAGTGGATGATGATGATGATAACAATAACACACACTTATGTACGTATACAAAACAAGTGATGCACAATTCAATTGCTTACCACCCATCAAGTGATGTCCAGCCAGTCCCAAGAAACAGTTGCCCTCTTTCCCACCATAGCCTACTCCCCACGGCTTTTGTTGTGCAGCAAGATGCCATATATTATGGAATATCCCTTTGGCCAGTATGGGTCAGCTGCCCTGGTTCAGTACCATCCCAGCTCCTGCTGCACCCGGAGCCTCCTCACTGGCATGGCGGTAAGAGAAGCTGAAAAGTCCTTGGCTTAGAATAAGCACTGCTCTGCAACTCAAACATCAGTATGTTATGGACATTATTTTTCTCCTAAATCCAAAAAATGGCAATATACCAGCTGCTACAAAGGAAACTATCTCATCTGAAACCAGAACAGTAAGATTTTGAACTTTCTATTGAAAGTTCAATAATATATTATTATAATATATTTCTGTTTTTGAAGTTTTCAATTTTTATTATCTCTAAAACTAATTTTGCCCAGCTTCCAAGTCTGTATTTTTATAACTTATCATATGTGATTTTTTTATAGTCTTGGAACCTCCAATATAACTCTGTGCCTTCTGTGTTATTGTCCCATACCAGTACTCTACTACACTGCATTCTAGGCTTCTTCTGTTATACCAGACTTGTTCTCTTGAAACCCAAGAGGAATTTGTTCAGCTCTGGAAAAGCCCAGCATAACAAAGACATGGAACACTTGGAATGAGTCCCAAGGAGGGTCATGAGGATGATCAGAGTCTTGGAACACTTCTCCTATGAAGAAAGGCTGAGAGATTTGGGGTTGTTCAGCCTGAAGGTACCCAGAGAGACCTTACGGCAGTCTTTGAGTATCTAAAAGGGGCCTACAAGAAAGCTGGGGAAGGACTCTTTTTCAGGGAGTGTAATGATAGGTCAGGGAATAAACTAAAAGGCTTTAAACTAAAAGAGAGTATATTTAGATTAAATATAAATTCGTTACTCAGTGGTTGGTGAGGCACTGGAACAGGTTGCTCAGAGAAGTTGTGGCTGCCTCATCCCTGGCCAGGTTGGATGGGGTCCTGGGCAACCTGGTCTAGTGACAGTTGACCCTGCCCATGGCAAGGATGTTGGAATTAGCTGATCGTTAAGGTTCCTTCCAAACCAAACCATTCTATGGTGATTCTGTGATGATGTTTTCACCTAAATTGCATCATTATATTAGCAGTGAATATTTCTACCCACTCAGAGTAGTTACTTATTGTATGAAAATTGTGACTATGCCACACAGTTACACAAAACTAAGCAAAGTGAAACAAATGACATAATAACTATTTCATTATTAGAAAATTGCTGTTAAAAATAAGCAAGCTAAAACAAATCCACAGGCAGGCCAAGAAGAGTTCAAACAAAGCCTTAGAAGCTTCAGCCCAGCTGGCAGAAAAACTCTGGCTTGTAAATAGCGGTGACAATGCTATATTTAAAGAGTTAAATGGTTAGAAAGCAAGGTGACACCATGAGGCTTGCTTCCTCTATGCTGAAGTGCTTTTGTGAGAAGATTTTTGTCTGGTTCCAAATCACATAGCACTTGGTTCTAGGTCTCCTCATGGTGCCAAGTGGTAGCCCACTGGCAAAATGCATTGCCATTTTGTTTGGGTGTGACTCTCAGCTCAAATTGTGCAAAAGAAAATGTGATAATTTTTGAGTACAAAATTCAGCATATATGTTGCTCTATGCCATGGAGTGTGACATGAATAGTAAGGGTGAGGACTTTCAAGCCTCAAAGCCAAAGAAGTGTTGGAGGACAGAGGAAGATGTAGGAAGTTCATTTTCATTCCCTTTTGAGCGCAGTACTTGGACTCTGTATCCGCACAAATGTACTCAGACTTTGTCTTAACAGAGTTATTTTGGGAAGAGGTGATGAACCAAGAAATCAGGAAGCAAATGTTTACACAATGTGGATGATTAGATGATGAGTGCTAAAGCTTATTTAACTGTGTAAATATATCCATGGATCTAAATACAAGTCCATGTATCTTCACTTTGAAAAGAAGAGCTCTGAAATTTCAAAAGTATCTGAGCTGTATGGTGAATATTTGTTTCTCACTCTACCTCTCAACATCTTTCTTGGACAAACAGTGGCATGTATTTAGAGTGGCATATTTAGCATTTATTTAGTGGCATATTTAGAATGTTAAATTGGACAATATTATTAAAGTTATCCATACATTCCTATCCAGTGGTCCATAAATAATTTTAATTATTGATTTTAATGTTGCACCTGCACCATATTATTGCAGTGCCATTAATGACTCATTAATGCACTTAGATTTCCTGTTGATACCAGCATAATGAATAAAGAATATTTCCTATGACAACATAATCAAGAAGGCAGAAAAAAAAATGTGAATACTTTTCTTTGTATTTTAATGAAGGTAGTGTTTGATAAATACATCGTATTAGCATTACTAGGAAGGACCTTATCAAGTATGTGCCTGGTAGCTGTATGTGCATCATATTTTATTATTTAATTAATTTCAATAGTACTAAGGCAAGATAATCAAAATGAATGAATAAGATAGCAATCTGGCAGAAAGATGATTTGTTTAGAACCTCTTGATTGTAACAATTTAGAAGAGTAGTTATCCTTAGTGATGAAAAAAATGAGGAAGGATTTCCTGAGATGTATATCTTGAAGGAGTTGAGGAACAAAAATCCTTAGCAGTTATACAAATTAAAATGCATAAATTGCTAGAAAAAAAAAAATGTGCTGAAGAAACACTCAGAACTAGATTCCCTGTTACAGTGTATCATAGCATCTTAGTTCCCTGGTCACCCAGATTGAAGGTACTTCTAGTAGTAAGCCATGTTTGCCATCTCCTGCATCTTTTGTAGGTTCACTTTCAACTGAGAACAGGAAAGAACATACAGGTTTGGTTGTGCAAGATAAGGTAAAGAGTACAATATGAGTATGAGGTACTACAAAAAAAGATACTTCCTGTCTCCCATGTAGATTATTATTATTATTATTAATAATATTTATATTAATAATTATTATTATTATTAATAATAATAATAATAATAAAAAGCACCAGGAAACGAAAGTAAAAACAAGATGTTGAATCTGTCATGTTCATGGAAGCCAGTGACGACCTGCAGATTTGAAAGACAAGGCAAACATCGAAATTTGGGGATTTGGGGATCAGCTTGACAGAACCATTTTAGCTAGGAAGACTTGAAACCAACATTTTTGATGTATAGCAGGAATAACTGGCTTCTGTCATAAGTTGTTCAGAATTAAATCAGGCTATCCACAAATCCCTAAAGATGCTTCTGTAGAGTGGCTTGTTACTCTGTGTTTGAATAATAAGCAATTTCTTTATTGTAGGAATCAATGGTCAAAACTTTTTCACCTATACTATACAGAATGTTAGGTCAGATTAAGAAAATTGTTTAACATATAAGGCTATCAAATTTCAAGAAAATTATTCCAAGAATTGCTTTTCTTCTCTATTGAACCAAATGTACTAATGGAATACTTTTCTGTAACTCACTATAAATGAGATTGTTTATTTCCTGAAGTAAATATAAAATATAATTTCTTTATTAAATTGTAACTTCTTCAGAAAATAATGTCAAATATTAAATTTAGAATGCATTATTTAGAATGAATTCTATGTCTGTGGTGTTTTTGTTTATTTATTTATTTATTTATTAATCATAATTACTGTATGGAACAGAACAGTCATCAGTCCCTCCCCTAATATTTTAACATATTCACCAAAAAGTCAAGCCCAAAATAGTGAGGTTATTTTCAGCATTCAGGAATTAGGAATTAATTCAGGGAACTAGTCAGCAAGGTCCCCTGGGAAACTGCTCTTGAAGGCCTCGATGTCCACCAGTGCTGGTCATTCTTTAAGCGATGCCTCCTAGAAGCACAAGATCAGGCAATTCCTAAATATCGCAAGTCAGGCAGGCGGGGCAGGAGGCCGGCGTGGCTGACCAGGAACATTCTAATGGAGATTAGGCAGAAACAGAGAGTGTTTCGCTACTGGAAGGAGGGCCAGGTGTCATGGAAAGAATACAGGGATGCTGTTCGTGTTTGCAGGGAGAAAGTTCGTGTGGCCAAAGCACACCTAGAGTTGAAGCTGGCTGTGTCTGTGAGAGAAAATAAAAAGGGTTTTTTTAGATATGTGAATGGAAAAAGGAGAACTAAAGAATACACAGGGCCGCTCCTTGATAGGGAAGGTCTCCTCACAGACAATGACATAGGCAAAGCAGAGACGCTTAACGCCTTCTTTGCCTCTGTCTTCAATGCCGATGATGGGCTTCGGGACCCAGGGTGCCCTGAGCTGGAGGACTGGGACAGTGGGGATGACAAACTCCCAACCGATCCTGAACGTGTGCGGGATTTGCTACTCCACCTGGATCCCTACAAGTCCATGGGTCCGGATGGGATTCATCCCCGGGTGCTGAAAGAGCTGGCGGACGTCACCGCGGAACCTCTCTCAATTATTTTTCAATGATCCTGGGAATTTGGAGAGGTCCCGGTAGACTGGAAGCTGGCAAATGTTGTGCCGATTTTCAAGAAGGGTCAGAAAGAAGACCCTAGCAATTACAGGCCTGTCAGTCTCACGTCAGTGCCTGGTAAAATCATGGAGAAGATGGTTCTCGAACTAATTGAGGTGCACCTGGGGGACAAAGCAGTCATTGGTCCCAGCCAGCATGGGTTTGTGAAGGGTAGGTCCTGCCTAACTAACCTGATTTCCTTTTATGATAAGATCACCCGTATGGTGGACCAAGGGAAACCAGCTGATGTGATTTTTTTGGACTTCAGCAAGGCTTTTGACACGGTTTCCCATAGGATCCTACCGGACAAAATGTCCACCATACAGCTAAATAAAAACATCATACGATGGGTGAGCAATTGGCTAACGGGCAGGGCCCAAAGGGTTATGGTAAATGGGGCTGCGTCAGGCTGGCGGGCGGTCACCAGTGGGGTCCCTCAAGGCTCCATTTTAGGGCCGGTACTTTTCAATATTTTTATAAATGATCTGGATGTAGGAATAGAGGGTATTTTGAGCAAGTTTGCTGATGACACCAAACTTGGAGGAGTTGTGGACTCGAATGAGGGTGGAAAGGCCTTGCAGAGGGATCTGGATAGGTTGGAGAGCTGGGCGATCACCAACCGCATGAAGTTCAATAAGAGCAAGTGCCGGGTCCTGCACCTGGGACGGGGAAACCCTGGCCGCATGTACAGACTGGGTGATGAGACACTGGAGAGCAGCCTAGAAGAGAGGGATCTGGGGGTCGTGGTAGACAGCAAGTTGAATATGAGCCAGCAGTGTGCCCTGGCAGCCAGGAGGGCCAACCGTGTCCTGGGGTGCATCAAGCACGGCATCGCTAGTAGGTCAAGGGAGGTGATTGTCCCGCTCTACTCTGCGCTGATGCAGCCTCACCTCGAGTACTGTGTGCAGTTCTGGGCACCACAGTATAAAAAGGACATGAAACTGTTGGAGAGTGTCCAGAGGAGGGCTACGAAGATGGTGAAAGGCCTGGAGGGGAAGACGTACGAAGAACGGCTGAGGTCACTGGGCCTGTTCAGCCTGGAGAAGAGGAGGCTGAGGGGAGACCTCATCACAGTCTACAACTTCCTCGTAAGGGGGTGTCGAGAGGCAGGAGACCTTTTCTCCATTAACACCAGTGACAGGACCCGCGGGAACAGGGTTAAGCTGAGGCAGGGGAAATTTAGGCTTGACATCAGGAGGGGGTTCTTCACAGAGAGGGTGGTTGCACACTGGAACAGGCTCCCCAGGGAAGTGGTCACTGCACCGAGCCTGTCTGAATTTAAGAAGAGATTGGACTGTGCACTTAGTCACATGGTCTGAACTTTTGGGTAGACCGGTGTGGTGTCAAGAGTTGGACTTGATGATCCTTAAGGGTCCCTTCCAACTCAGGATATTCTATGATTCTATGATTTATTTAGATATTCTACTTAAAGTCTATCAGCACAAGAAGCACATTGCAATATCCAACTGAGATCTTACTGATTTACTATTTTTAAAATATATTTTTGTAAGATTTAGTTTTGACAATTCTTTCTCTCATCATATCTTTCTCATGAAGAAGTGTGTTTGCCAGGAGGACTGCAGTGATGAAATGTCTTACAAAGATATTTTCCAGCTCAGCTGGTCACAGGTATAAATTTTTATGCAGCAATTTCATAAAATTCCTTTTCCTGCTATACTCTGTTGTTTAAAATAATAGCTAGTAGTAGTTTTTATTGCAGTACAGTACAGGTAGCCATATTTGAGGGCATATAAGGTCAGGAAGACATTTCAATTAAAGAAAAGAGAACATTGGGAAGCTGAATTTGACCATCAGTAAATAAAGTTTGCACTTAATGTGAAGAAAGGAAATGTCCTTAATCTTCTAATTCACTGTGAATATTTTTGTTAACTAATCCTTTGAAACTGTAGCAAGTATCATGCAACTACTTCATAATGTAATTAATTCCAAGTTCAGGAAAATGCTTTTGATTTGTTAAAAGCTTTTGGCTCTGTAACTGCCACCCTCTGAAGTCTCTTGCAATCTTTTTAGGGATACTAGTTACTTGATTTCTATTTATCTATTTATTTATTTATTTAGACTTAGTACTATATTTCTTGATTTATCTGAATTCTATATCATGGATTTTCATGTGACTTAGGTCCTGGCAAATTCTAAATATTAACTTGTTTATATATACTAAAATTCTTTAGAAGTCATTACCCTTTTGATTATTTTTCCAACTCTATAAATGGCACTATATAATATACTATTTTTCATAACACACATATTTTATTGAATCACAAACATTTTTCTTAGGGTCAATAAAGGGTCAAAGGGTCATTAAATATTCTCAGCAGTAAAAAAAAAAAAAAGATTCAATAAAGATGAAGTTATATGAGTAAGAGTTGTTTATATAAACCAATTCAGTTTTTAGATATATAGTCAAAACTGAATATTTTAATAGGCTACATTTCACTTAGAATTATAGAATATCCCAAGTTAGAAGAGATCCACAAGGATCATCAAGTCCAATTCCTGGCAACCCACAAGACCATCTAAAAATCAAACCATATGTCTGAGAACATTGTTCAAATGCTTCAAATCCAGCAGGCTCAGTGCTATGACCTGGGGTGCTTGTTCCAATGCCCGACCACATTCTCTGTGAAGAACCTTTTCCTAATATCCAATCTGAACCTTCCCTGATGCAGCTTCAAACCATTCCTTCATCCCTTCATATCACTGCTCACAAGAGAGAAGAGATCAACTCCTTCCCCAGTAGTCCCCTGTATTCGGTCTGTCTGGGTTGGAGTTAACTTTCCCTGCAGCAACCCATACATTGCTGTGCTCTGCACTTGTAGCTAGAACAGCATTGATATTCCACCAGTGTTGTGTCTACTGCTGAGCAATACTGGCACTGCATCAGGACTCCCTCCAACTACCCTCCCCAAGAGCCAGAAGGCACATCACCAGGGCAGATGACCTAAACCAACCAAAGGAATATTCTATACAATGAATATCACAGTCATCAATAAAAGGTGGGAAAGGGGAAGGAGAGGGGGGCTCTGGTTGTGAAAACACCTGTCCTCCCAAACAACATCTATAAGCGTTGAGACCCTGCTACAAGGATGTGGTCAGGCATTGCTCATTGGTGGCAAGTAGAGAGTGATTTCTTTCCTCTGTACTTTCACACCATTCTTTGTGGTTGTTGTTTTTCCTTTACCCCTTTTCTTCTAGTTAATAATAATAATAATAATAATAATAATAATAATAAATAATTTTCCTTTAGTCATTATTTTTCCTTTAATTTAATTATCCTTATCTCAACCAGTGAGTTGTTTTTTTTCCTTTTCTTTTTCCCCTCCTCTTCTGAGGAGGGGGAACAAGAGAGCGGTTGTGGTGGAGTTCACCGCATAGAAAGGTAAAAACACCATATCCCCCTTGTGAAGAAACTGTAGACTGTGATGAGACTGTCATTCAGCTTTCTCTTCTGTAAGTTGAACAAGCTAAGTTCCCTCATCCACTTCCTCATATATCTCTGGACCCTTCACCTTCTTCATAACCATTCTCTAGTAGTTTTATGTCCTTCTTATATTGTGGAGCCCAAAACTTTAGGCAGTGCTCAAGGTGAGGCTGCTTTAGTGCAAGATTGACTGAAATCCTGTAAAAGTAACTTATTTTTCTCAGCAGATGAATGTAATCCAGAAATGAATTATATATATAAAAAATGTAATATTTTTGTGCCTTCCAGTGTTTATCATCAATTCATTCTATATAAAAACTCATCCTAAAATGATTAGTGGAATGGGATTCATCAACTCGGATGCAGATGAAAATATAGGAAAATATAAAGTAGACCACTCCATTTGAATTTTCAGCATGGACTCTATCATAGTCAACAGAGACTCTATTATAGCCATGGAGAGTAGCAGACATTTTTCTTCTCATAAAATAGATGTCCAATATAGAAAGTATGAATTGCTCCCTAAACATAATTATTTATCTCCTTTGAGTATAAAAAGAAGTTTAGAGTGATTAGCTGATAAATATCTAAAGTGAAATGCATTGAATTCTATTGTAGGTGTTTAGATAAATACTTGTACATTTGTACAGATACAAATATATATGTAAGAATAAATTTTACATTTTTAAATGTAGATTTTTTTTTTTTATAATAAGTACGGAAAGCAATTACATTAATATAAGCAAAACTGCAGAGAAAGAAGCCTTTAAGATAGGACTTAATTGTCTTAATAATATTAAGATAATCAGTCATAATTTCATACCCTTACTCACATTGAGTGAATATTGACATCTCACTGAACTAAATGGGATTGCTAAATAGGGTAACACTGATCTTTAGTAAGAAACTATGAACTCTAGAAATTCTCAAAGTCGAACAAGATTTATGTGTTCTTTAGGATTTGCTCTATCTAGAATCAAGGAATTTCCATGCATATACCTGATGTTGAGTTATTTTATACTTAGTTCTTTAATTTGTTGAACAAAAAATATTAGCATTCATATTTTATTGATCTTTCATTGATCCTTCAATGTTTTGCTTTTTGTTTGTTTGCTTGCTTCATATCATATTCATATAATGATCTATCTTCTTTACACAGAAACATATTTCTCCGAATCAGGAAGTTACTTTTTATAATAAACTGGTTATAGGTGAGGTAATTTGTAAGGAAAAAAAAAAAAAAAAAAAGTATTTAATGCACAATTACAAACAGTGTGTCTGTTCTTTTCTACATTAGTGTGAAACACTGAAATGACAGTTGGAAAAAAAAAGTATGCTTTCACAATATACATAGCAAGTTTGTCTTTGTTGTGGGTTAACTCTGGCTAAAGGCCAAACTCCCACCTAAATTCTCTTTTACTCCCTCTCAGCAGTACAACAGTAGAAAATAGGATGAAAAAATCTTGTGGGCTGAGATAAAAGGAGGAAGATTTCATACCAGTTACCAACACAGATAGAATAGTAAACCAGGGAAGAAATTATTTAATTTATTTCCAATTAAAATAGATTTGGATGTTGAGAAACAAATACAAAACAATTAAAACGCCTTTCCTTTTCCAACCACCCGTCCTCTTCACCTTTGCAGGCTCAATTTCACTCCTTCATTACCAACTCCTCGACCTCCTCCTCACCCTACTGAGGGAGGGCAGTGTATGGGAGGAGGGGAGGGAGGATGTTTAACAGCTGAAATAACAGCTCTTCTCTTCCTCCTTTCAGTTTTCCCATGCTCCACCATGGATCCTTTCCAGGGGCTGCAATCCATCAGGGACAATTTGCTACCCAGCTCTTCACAGACTGCAAGGGAATGTTTGCTCCGGCAGCTGGGGTATCTCCTCCCCCTTCTTCTCTCACCTTGATGTCCTCTTTGCTGATTCTCACTATCTTTCTTGGTCTTCACTCCTCTTCTGCCCTTAAATATGTTTTGCCAGAGGTGCCTCTGGCAGGATGTACTCATCTACATCCTGCCATGGATCCATTGTATCAGGCTGGAGCAGGCTATGTCTGGCATGGGCAGCCCCTGGCTTCTTCTCACACAGACCACCCCCTGCAGCTCCCCCCATTATGCTCGTTGCATAAACATGGACATAAACATGTGTACAAACAGACAATGAATTTTAATTTAATATAACATGTTTGATAATGGAAAGTGATTACTCAGAATAAGAATTAATTGATTGATTTGAGTTGCAAAAGTAGGTTTTACCTTTGTTATTTTGTTATATTAGCCATTCTATTAAAAATGTGCTTAAAAATGTAATTTTGGTTAGTGAGATATAATTTTTACATTAAATATTCTCAGAAGGTGGAGCATCAAGAAACAAATCTAATAAATGCTTCTGGTTCTTGCATAATAAAAAAGGATAAGCAGTCAAAAATCCTTCCCAATAATGTATATATATATCAGATAATTATGTCTACTTTTCCACTGTTAAGAACTGACAGTTTTAATGGTACTGTCAATACAGTATCCCTGGCTACAAAATGCATAAAGAAATCCTGGGGCCGGTCCTCTTTAATATCTTCATTGATGATCTGGACGAGGGCATTGAGTGCACCCTCAGTAAGTTCGCAGATGACACCAAGTTAGGTGCGTGTGTCGATCTGCTCGAGGGTAGGAAAGCTCTGCAGGAGGATCTGGATAGGCTGCACCGATGGGCTGAGGTCAACTGCATGAAGTTCAACAAAGCCAAGTGCCGGGTCCTGCACCTGGGGCGCAATAACCCCAAGCAGAGCTACAGACTGGGAGAGGAATGGTTGGAGAGCTGCCAGGCAGAGAAGGACCTGGGAGTGATGGTGGATAGTCGGCTGAATATGAGCCAGCAGTGTGCTCAGGTGGCCAAGAAGGCCAACGGCATCCTGGCTTGTATCAGGAACAGCGTGACCAGCAGGGCGAGGGAGGTGATCGTCCCCCTGTACTCAGCTCTGGTGAGGCCGCACCTCGAGTACTGTGTTCAGTTTTGGGCCCCTCGCTACAAGAAGGACATCGAGGTGCTTGAGCGGGTGCAGAGAAGGGCGACGAAGCTGGTGAGGGGCCTGGAGAACAAGTCCTACGAGGAGCGGCTGAGGGAGCTGGGCTTGTTCAGCCTGGAGAAGAGGAGGCTCAGGGGTGACCTTATCGCTCTCTATAGGTACCTCAAGGGAGGCTGTAGCGAGGTGGGGGTTGGTCTGTTCTCCCACGTGCCTGGTGACAGGACGAGGGGGAATGGGCTTAAGTTGCGCCAGGGGAGTTTTAGGCTGGATGTTAGGAAGAACTTCTTTACCGAAAGGGTTGTTAGACATTGGAACAGGCTGCCCAGGGAAGTGGTGGAGTCACCATCCCTGGAAGTCTTCAAAAGACGTTTAGATGTAGAGCTTAGGGATATGGTTTAGTGGAGGGCTGTTAGCGTTAGGTTGGAGGTTGGACTCGATGATCTTGAGGTCTCTTCCAACCTAGAAATTCTGTGATTCTGTGATAAATCTGGAGTCTGGGAGAAAAGGTAGCTACAGACATGTTTTCAGAAGTCTTGTGTTGTTTTGTTTTGTTTTGTTTTGTTTTTTGTTTTTTTTTTTTTTCACTGAGGGTGTTGACCCTCAGTGAAATAGACATTGTCTATATTAATAAGCTAAATTTTTCAAATGGTCCAGTGATGGTTTTAACCAAGGGCAATTAGAATTTTCCTCAAAATTTCTTGTCCATTGTTGCAGTCATCATAAGCTAAGGATTATTCTAAATAGACAGTGCCCATGTTCACACCTTGTTCTGGAGCTTTAGTGTATGTATGCTGCCCAATGCATGGTCTCACAATCAAAGAACTGTCCTGGACAATTTTAATTAACTGTCAGAGACCAAGCTTTGTGACACAGTTTCACTTAGCTTGTGTATTAGTCACTCTAGTCAGGGCATTTTTACCCAAACACTTTAAATGTAACTGAGAAACTTCTCAGGTAACTTCAGCCACGCAAAAGCCACATATACAGGATGGGATTCATTTGCCTGAAGATAGATGTCTAGTGAAATTTGAGATTCCTTATATCCTGTGTGGTTTTCTGCTGCAATTTCAGAATGATGTAAGTCTCTTATCCATCCAGTGACTCATCAGTCCTATGAGAATGTCTTAGATACCACAGAATTTCTAAGAGGGAATATATCTAAGAGGTAAATCGGTTAGGTAAATCAGTGAAATCTCCTGGTTAACTGAAAATTTTCCAAAGGACTGAAATAAATGACCTGAGGTATCTGAGCGACCTCTGTCCTTAAGGTGACTGGCAGTAGGTTCCTAAATTTGGGCAACTGAATGAAGCCCTGAAGACTGGGAATCAATTAACTAAATGAGAACAAAACTGACTAATTTGCATGCAGAAACCTAAAATTTGGATTGTGTTGAATCATACATATTCTAAGCTAGTTATTCATGTTACCTATATAATCATTGGAAAGATTTTGACATCACAAGAGAGTACCTCATGGCAGCTCTTTTAGAGATGGAATGAGTGATCTTTTGTAAGTGCTTCAGTCTGCTGAATAGAATGGGAAACAAATCTAGTCTAGACTAGTGAATTAATGTAATTGAAGAAATTAAATCCCATTCCAGCAACTTAAGGACTTAAGACTTAGTGGTCTTTTAAAAATCTAGGCATTTATTTAGTTGTCTAAACAGAAGAACACCATTTTATTTGTCATGCTCTAGGGTATTTGACTGATATCACATAGGACTAACAGTAAGTCTGAACCTTTCTGAATTGGTCAATGGCAATAAATATACCCTACGTTATCTTAAATTGTTTTAAATATCAATATTTAGGCAACGGGATTAACATCCTAAAATCCCTTTAAATTTAAGTTTAAATATTCATGGCTATTTTTTTTAGAGCTGACACTAGATCATTTTTATTATTAACATCCAGTATTTGTTCTAACTTTGTTATCTACATGAGTAATGATATGGGGCACTACCAATTTAAGGAATATGCAAATCTGTGTAAGAGAAAATTTATGTGAAGTAGTACTTAACATTTACCCCCAAATAGCATTGCTGTCATTCTTTCAAAATCAAAAAGCCTTGCAAATGTTAAACAACAACAACAATAACAACAAAACCTCTAAACTTGAGAATTTTAGGGATGTTATTTGTCATTAAAAAAACAGATGAAATTTGAAAAGTCACAGCAGTATTTGGGACGTGTACTATTCTATTGTACTTGGTATTTATTTATTTATGTAATTCTATAGTCTTTTGGTAATCTGTCTTCACATAATAATAATCTAATACTTTAATGGCATCAATGTTAATCACTGTAATGTGAGCTGCAAGAACAACAAGAAAAAAAAAAAAAAACACAAAACAAACAAACAGAAGATTCATCAGTAGCGTCATCAGTAGCGGGTTACTGAGATTGTGATGCCTTGTTTAAATACACCAAGATGCTGAATAGTTGGTCTGATATAGGGTACCACAGGTATATCACACAAATCTTCATTTTATTTTCTAATAAAAGTTCAGGACTTGAGAAAGAAAGGAAGTTGCATATACATGTTGTTCATCTTTCAACTATGTTAACTGATTTTTTTTGATGAAATCCCTACAAAGAGACTTGCATAGGGATATGACAATTAAATTATGAGTTTGGCATTCATATTTTGAAAAAACAGAGAGATCTTTGAAAAAAAAAATGGGATTCTCTAATATCTGTGAACCAGATGTTGCCATTTTTGCAATCAATGTCAGATAACTAGCCAGATAGTCCTCATAAAACAGGTTGTAGATATAGCTGTCTAGGCCTGAAATTTTTAACAAGCTTTATGTTCACAACAGTCAACATAAAATACATTTTTACTTTAACATGTAATTACTTATTCTGATTGATATTGATAGATTCTGTTTGATCATCTCTGAGCCTTCAATCTATAGGCATTTATTTTAATGATATGTTGGCATATTTATTGTCCTTTTAAAATAATATAAAAAAAAAATTGTTAGCACAATGAAGGAGTTAAGTACAAAAAGCTAATTATTAGTTTTGGCAATCAGCTTCTATCATCTTTCCATACAAAAACCAAACAAACAAACAAACAAAAAAATCAAACAACAACAACAATTATTTTCATTTGTATTAGATTTAATCCAGTTTCTTAATTAATAGTTTAAAATCCTGTTATGGTAAATTGTAACTTCCTTCTCACTCCTACCTCTCTTGTTTTCTCCTTTCCCTTTCACCTTTCTCATGACTTTCCTTCCTTCCTTCCTTCCTTCCTTCCTTCCTTCCTTCCTTCCTTCCTTCCTTCCTTCCTTCCTTCCTTCCTTCCTTCCTTCCTTCCTTCCTTCCTTCCTTCCTTCTTTAAAGGTTCTAATGACAAGATGTAAGAACACAGCTATGGATCCTTACAATTTTTCCATTTATTGGAAATAAAATATCAAAAAAAAAAAAAAAAAGGAAATAAAATAATGATCCCAGAATGTCCTTTCATCTATCATGGGGGCATATATAATAACACAAGCAGCTAATACAGGATATCAAGGCAGCAGGAATAAAAGCAATAGAAAATTAATTTGAGATTGCTTCTGCTTCTTGGCACAGAACACACAGAACAGAACATTATTTCTACATGTAGCTTATTGAAGTTAGATTTCAATTTTACTTTAAAAGCCTTAGCAAGTCTTTCTATAAGATCTTTAATATTATTCCTTTTACAGCAGTAAAATGGGTATCATATTATCTGTACTGTGCATGAATTTCACAATATGAATTGGATTTTTTTTCCATATATATATATAAATAAACAGTGAACATGTAAATGAACCCATTAAGATTGTTTTGCACAGTCTTCTGAAAACTATATCTAGACTTTATATCCAAAATTAGAACACATTTATTTATAAACCTCAGTGCTTCCCAAGCCTAGTGGTTCAGTTCAGATTCTGTTTTGTAAATGTAAATATACATAAAAATTTAAATTTCTGAGATGTAAAGTAGTGTACAGCTATACTACTGGATTACATATTATTTGTGCATCAAAACAGAAATATATATACATATGCATATTTTTTGGTTAATGGGTTAATGATGTTGAAGTTATAGAGTCCAGAGTCTTGAAACCAGTTGATCAACATTTAAATTGTACTACTGTTTTGCCCATCTTTGAATATAACAGACTTGTTTACCAGCATATGCTAACTTCTACGTCTATACCTAACCATGAACTGCTGATGCCAGTGGAAGTGCCACATAAGTTGTTAGTACAAAGACTGAATCTGAAATTGACGTTGTTTTACTGCAGGGATCTGGTTGAAATCCCAAATCATTTACATATACATTTTGTGTGAAAACATCTGAGTAGAACATTTACTAAGTCTCTTTGATTTATTCATGGTCATATGTCTCTGAACAGGGAAGTTGTTATGCTCTGTTTGTTATTTATGAGGTGCATTTTCACTTATCTTAAACTGCATAGATTAGAAGGATGTAAGATATGACCTGATCAGTTTTCTAGAACTGATGTGAAAATGTGGCTGTTCATGAGAAGAGTAAAAGAGTGAAAACCATTTGGAATAATTGAGGGGTGAAAGACCAATAACATGTAAAATGTGTGGCCCTTCCTTAAAGAAAAGGGAGACATGGTCACCCAGGATTGGATAATGCTGAGGTACTCAATGACTTTTTTGCCTCAGTCTTGACCAGCAAGTGTTCTAACCACACCACCCAAGTCACAGAAGGCAAAGACAAGGACAGGAAGAATGAAGAACTGTCCTATGTAGGAGAAAATCAGGTACAAGAGTGTGTAAGGAACCTGAATGTGAACAAGTTCATGAGACCTGAAGAGATGCATCTGAAGGTCTGGAGGGAACTGGCTAAGTTGCTAAGCCACTGTCCATTTTATTTGAGAAGTTGAGAAGAGGCAGTACAGTAAAGTTCCAATTGACTGGAAAAGGGGAAACATAAACCCCACTTTTAAAAGGGGAAAAAAGGACAACTTGGGGAACTACAGACCAGTCAGTCTCACCTCCATGCCCAGCAAGATCATGTAGCACATCCTCTGGGAAACTATTCTTAGGCATGTGGAAAATAAAGAGGTGATTAATGACATGGCTTTCCTAAGGACAAATTGTGCCTGACAAATCTGGTGGCCTTCTGTGATGGGGTTACAATGTTGGTAGATAAGGGATGAGTGACTAACATGGATTTGTACAAAGCATTTGACACTGTCTCACATGACGTCTGTGTCTCAAAAATGGAGACACGTGGATTTGACAAATGGAAAACTCAATGGATAAGGAATTGTCTGGGCAGTCACACTCAAAATTTGTGGTCAGTGGCTTGACATCCAGGTGGAGACGAGTAATGAGTGATGTTCCTCAGGTATTGGGACCATTATTGTTTAATATCTTTGTTGGCAACACGGACAGTGAGTTTGAGTGCACCCTTAGCAGGTTTGCCAATGGCACCAATCTGAGTGGTGACGTCAACATGCTGGAAGGAAGGGATGCTATCCAGAGGGACCTGGACAGTCTTGAGACAAAACTTTGCTTGTAGAAAACTCACGAGGTTCAAGAAGGCCAAGTGCAAGGTCCTGCACCTGGGCTGGGACAATCGCAAGCACAGATATAGGCTGGACAGAGAATGGATTGAGAGCAGACCTGATGAGAAAGACCTGGTTGATGAGAAAGTCAATGAGCCAGCAACATCCTTGCAGCCCAGAAATCCAACCATATCCTGAGCTGTATCACAAGCATGACCAGCAGGTCAAGAGGGTGAACCTTCTCTGCTCTGATCTTGTGAGACCCTACCTGAAGTACTGTGTTCAGCTCAGGGGCCCCCACCATAAGAAAGGCATGAACCTGTTAGAGCGAGTCCAGAAGAGGGATGACCAGAGAGCTGGAGTACTTCTCCTATGAAGTCAGGCTGAGAGAGTTAGAGTTGTTCTGCCTGGAGAAAAGAAAGTATCCAGAAAGTATCCAGAGATACTTTATGGCAGTCTTTCAGTTCCTAAAGGGGGCCTATGAGAAAGCTGGAGATGGACTCTTTGTCAGGGAATGGAGTGATAGAACAAGAAGCAATATCTTTAAACTAAAAGAGTTTACATGGGATATTAGGGGAGAGAAAAAACTTCACTCAGAGGGTGGTGAGGCACTGGAACAGGTTGTCCAGAGAAGTTACAGATGCTGCATCCTTGGAAGTGTTCAAGGCCAGATTGGATGGGGCTTTGAGCAACTTGATGTAGTGGATGATATCCCCTGACCATGTTTTAAGGACATTGACAACTTGATCATTCTATGATTCTATGAGTCAGGAGCATACTCTTGCTGCAAAGAATGTTAATGTTATGCTGGGCTACGTTAGTTAAATTTCAGTACTGATGAGGTACCTGGAGTATTGTGTCTAGTTCTGAGCTTCCCTATACAAGAGAGACATGGATACATTGGAGAGAGTCCAATGAAGAGCCACAAAGGTAATTAAGGGACTGGAGTGTCTTTCCTATGAGGAAAGGCAGAGAGAACTGACACTGTTTAGACTACAAGAAAAGGGAGATCTCATCAATGTAAAATCTCATCAAAATCTCATCATGAGAAGTAATCAAAAGAAGAGGGGGCCAAGCTCTTTTCAGTGATGCCCAATGCCAGGACAAGAGGGAATGGACAAAAACTGGAATACAAGAAAGTTCTGCCTGAACATCAGAAAACACTTTTTTACTGTGAGAGTGACCAAGCTGTGGCACAGGTTTCCCAGAGATGTTATGGAGTCTGCCTCCTTGGAGTCATTCAAAAGCTGTCTGGACATAGTCCTGGGCAGCCTGCTCTAGGTGGCCTTGTTTGAGCAGGTGGGATCGGAACACATCATCTCTAGAGGTCTTTTCCAACCTGAGGAAACACCTAAACACCTGAGGGTGACAGAGCACTGGAACAGGTTGTCCAGAGAGACTGTAGAGTCTTCTTCTCTGGAAATATTCAAAACCTGCCTGGATGCCATCTTATGCAATATATTCTAGGTGATCCTGCTTGGCAGAGGGGTTGGACTAGATGATCTTCAGAGCTCCCTCTCAGTCCTGCTCATTCTGTGATTCTCTAAACCATTATTTGATTCTGTGATTGTGTTACTACATATGACTTGTTGACATATATATGACATATTTATCGTTGGGTCAATGATACTTGCACTGTGGAGGATGAGGATTCAAAATAGCATGGACTAAACTGTAATCTTTTTCAGACTGAACTCTGTAATTATTTACTGATATTTATTGTCCATCTGTGCAGTATTGATGGAAACATCCTATCTAATGAAAACGAATCTTGTTTTACTGGTAATATTTTTTTCCAGTGAAGTTCATCAGCCTGTATATAAGGTTTTGCTATTCTTAGTAGATGGCCCCTGGTTTTGCATTCATCTGGAGTGAAGACTGTTAGGACTCATTATGTCCTGAGCTTGTTTTACTGCATTTTAACAATTTTTCTAGTGTTCGAGTATCTATTGCCTAATCCTTTTAACTTAAATTCTGAGAATATCACATACAATGAAATTAATCATTGCTTAAAGAACAGCAGCATTTTTATGCCAGTTAAGGCTGGAACAAGCTATAGTGTAACTTTCAAACTTCATCATGGATCCAATAAAGAAGTAATCAGTCTGTGATAAAAAAAATACATAAAAAGAAACTCAAATGGATGTTGAATGTGAAGTGGAGGAAAAAACACTCACCATGAGATTCATACTTTTTCTAGTGAGGACCTCAGGATTCTAACAATTCAAAGTAAGCTACCCATCACCTCATTGTTACTGAGGAAGATAGAGAATGGCAACTATAGGGACTGGAATTAAAAGCATAATAAGGAAGGAGTGGACTATGGGCACTCCATGTTTAACAGTTTTAACTGTATTAGTAACAAGGCAGTACTGTTTCAATTAGGTAACTTAGACTAATAACAAAATCTAAGTTCCATGTAGAATGTGTGCTGTCTATTGACCATTACAAGCTTTGGAGTGTGACAAAGTTGCATGGCTGGTTAAATATACGGTGAATAGTAGCTCCATATATAAAAGTGCTAATGTCAGTTTACGTGAACCAATTAAGCTCCTGTTGAAGCACAATTATGTATATGTTTACCACATGTCAGTTATTCACCTCATGTAGATATACAATGCCATATCAGGATCATTATTCCAGGTAAGAACAAGTTTCACACCTTCCAGACATCTTTTTTAAAAGGCATAATCTTGTCATTTAATGGTCCACTTATTTCAAACATTTTACCTTTCATCTGGATAGTCACAGCTATGTTCAGGCAGACACTGTATTATTACTATGTGTACCTACACCTGCCTTAATCACCTTGCTTGCTGTGTTGGATGAATTTCAGGCAATTTCTTATCTGTGTCAGTCTCAACAACCAATACCCCAAAAGAAAGCAATGCCAATGTCCCCTCCCCCCTCCCCCAATAACAATAATAATAAAAAGTCCAGAATGCTGTATGGCAAGAGGCATGTCTTGCAGAAAACATTCAGCACCTGAGAGAAACACAGAAAAAGAAATCCTTTGTCCAGTGAAATGAGAGAGAGATATTTTCTATTGATCTGTGACAGTCCTGAATTTCATCTTAGTCATTTGCACTGAACATCTACATTGCTCTTGAGACCTGAAGATTTCATAGTTCCATATTTATTTATTTATTTGACATTTTTATCTGTGTTTATACACCATACTTGGATCTCATAGTTATCCATGAGATCCAGATCTTGATTCAGTGGAGGCTTTATCTGTGCTAGTTTCTGATTTTGTAGGCATCAACAAGAATAAGAAAATATGTTTCAATACAGAAGTGGTGAGTTTATGCCATTGTTCTGAAAGTGAATAAAAAGCTATGAAATATAAATTAACAAGTTCAGAGAACCACAGCCAAATAACTCTCTGCCTCTGAGGTTCAGTACATAAAAGTTACTCATGCAAACAAATCCTGTTTGTGAAGAAAGCAAGTTTTGTGAGGTACTTACTGTCAAGATAGGGCAATCAATCCACAATTAGCTCTAATTAGCAATCCCACAGGCTATTAAAATTGTTTACCTTCTGTGGAAATATGCACAAAAAGGCACATAATTCTTTCCCACTTGTGAAAACATCAAAGAGAAGTATTTTCTATCTAAACCTTAAAACCAATTATAAATGAGGACAAGCACAGCAGTGATATTAACAGAATTTGGGAAACCATTTGTATTGCTAATTGCAACATTAGAACTAGCTGAAAGAGTATATAACAGTATTCCTGTTAGATTCCAAATATAGTGTCCAAATGTTTTTTGTTTTGTTTTGTTTTTAGACTATATATGGACTGTCAGATCTCTGCAACTTTTACCAGTTCTATCAATTTCTTATATTGATATATCAATATAAGAAATTTCAATATCAAATTTCTTCTTTGATATATCAATTTCTTTTTGTCTAAATGTCTGATTAAAGAAACCTGTTCACTTTATAAAAAACTAGAATAAAATAGGAAATTAAATAGGAAATAAAGGGTCTAGAAAATCCATAATTTTATCATATTTGTTTTTGATATTGCTTATAATACTTTCAATATATGGGAAAGAAAGCTCTATGAAAAGCAATGAGATGTGTTTTCGAATTTACATGTCAGTTTACAAATTTATATTTGTGTATATATATATTTATTTGCAGTTGATTGGGAAGAAATTAATGCAATAACACTTGCCATAATTGTTTGTAATTTCTTATTCTGATTCAACCAAGGACAAAGAGGATTCAACAAGGAAATAGTTCAGAACAAGTTTTTTGCCCTAAAATGAGGCAGCATTTTCTTCAGGTAGTTTTACAGGCACCTTTTCCATATTAATGATAAAAGATTAGATTCACCAGAAACTTTATTATTTTTTATAATTATTTTAATCCAAATAAATGCAATGAAAACTGCTATCAATTCATTATTACTGAAATGGTAAACTGTTTTAATGGAGCTTTTTATTAGCTTTTCAGTAATCAAATAACAATTGCAAATGTTTTTTTCATTACATATTTGTCTTTAAGAATGAAAAAAATGATCTACAGCTCTGGTTATAATACAGAAGTTATCCGTTTAAAGTTTATTAATATTATTATTTGATAAAATAATTAATACATAAACAAATTCACCAATGTTTAGAACATCTCAATATGTTCACAGAACACAATCTAGAAGTCCCTAAATTTCTTTTCATGCTTTCCATAATAATATATTTCTTGGTTTGGTTCCTCCTAACATATTTGTTAGACTTCATATAACATAACGTATGACTTATTATCTCTTTTTAATTAAAATAATACAATCCAAAGGATTTTAATCCTTTATATCTCTGACATAGATGAGATTACCAATACTCATTTCCCACATAGTGGATTAACCTGTCTTTCTAAATGTATGCTCACAAGGAAATAGCAATTATATATTAATGTACTTCATCCAGCCTCTCTCAAGCTGTATAGGAGAAAAGATGGGTTTTATAATGAGACCCTGAGATTAACTCATATGAGCTGTGGCAGACCAAGGAGGAGAAAAAATCCTGAATCAAGTAGTCCTAAATCAAACACTTTGACAACTGGTTAAATGGAAGAAGCTCTAGTTCAGGAATTTCTAGTTATCGAAACTCATGCAACATGGTACAAGAAAAGAAACAGCCTAGACAGAACATTTCAGGTTTTTGAAGGTTAATCTTTAACTAACTAATTCTAACAGAAGATTTAAGGAAGTTAATAAAACTGAAACGTGTCCACTGGTGTATCTCAAAGAAAATCTGACCTGAAAGCATTATATTTTCTACATTATCAAAACCATTACATTTTGCCCTCTGTTTTCTCATACTAGATTTTTGGGGTATGGACAGTAAGAACATTAAAGAGTTTTTTTTCTTCTTTCAATAAAAAATAGAGATGGAAAAGTTGTGCACTCTGTTCTATTTAATTAGTGCTCTGTAACTGTTTGTGGTAAATGTTGTGTGTTTTTTTTTAAACTAAATTGAATTGCATAGAATCTTCTCCTTCCTCATATCAAAGTACTACTTTTAAAGATACTGTAAAAAGTACTTGCTGGACAATGATCAAGGTTTCTGTATTACAAGTAAGGATGCTATCATCATTCTCCTTTTGTGATCCTGTGATTCTCAGTGAAACAAAGAAAACATGACTGACTATTCAGAGCTCAAGCATTGTCAGAGCTAAATTATATTCAGATTTCATGATACAGAATCCTTCCCTTATTTTGAGATTTTAAACTTGGGTCTATATATTTTCCATATTATTACCATAAATAGTTGTGTGTGATTTTTTTGAAGCTCAATAAAAGATTTACGCTTTTTTTTTTTTTTTTTCCCCAGAAATAAGAGGGGAAAAAAATCATCTTGCAGTCACCAAACACATAAGTTCAACAAAAGCAAGTGCTGGATTCTGCACCTCGGACAGGTCAATCTTGTATATACATACAGCCTGGGGGACAAGAGGCTGGAGAGCAGCCCCATGGAAAGGGATCTGGGGATTCTGGTTGATGTCAAGTTGAATTTGAGTCAACAGTATGCCTTGACAGACAAAATGGCCAGTCATATCCTTGGGTACATCAAACATAGCATTGCTAACCTGTCAAGGGAAGCAATTTTCCCACTCTACTGTGTGCTGGTACAACCTCACCTCCAGTGCAATATAAGAACATAAAACTATTGGAGAGTATCCAAAGGAAGGCTACATAGATGGTGAAGGGTCTAGAGGGCAAACTTGGTTTGTTCAGCCTAGAGAAGAGAAAGCTGAGCGGGCACCTCATCTTGGTCGATAGCTTCCTCATGAAGCACAGAGTGAGGTGCTGATCTTTTCTGTCTGGTGGCCAGCAACAGCACTTGAGAGAACATCATGAAGCTGTGACAGGAGAGGTTCAGGCTGGGTGTTAGGAAAAGATTCTTCACCAAGAGGGTGAACAAACACTGGAACAGGCTCCCTTGGCAAGTGGTCACAGCACCAAGCCTGATGGAGTTAAAGAAGCATTTGGACAGTGCTCCCAGACATATAGTTTGATTTGTCCTGTGCGGAGTGAGGAGTTGGACTTGATGATTCTTGTGGGTCTATTCCAACTCAGGATATTCTATGTTTTTATGAAAAGACAAAAGAAAAGCCCTAGGGATCTCACCCTATTTATTTTTTTTTTTTCAAAGATAATTTGCCCTTTTTTCCTAACATCAACAGAGACTGTCATGCTGTTATTAGTTCTGCTACTAATATATATAGTTTACAATATACTCTTTCAGTGAGGTCAAATAAGAATATAAATCTTTTAATTGAATTAGAAAATATTATTGTATATCATATAATTACTACTGCCTATGCTCTGTAGTCTAATGCTGAGTTTAAAATATGACTTAGTTGCTTACCATAGAATGTTAAGGAAACTTTACTTTGTATCTTTCAAAAATAACTCTCAAAATACAATAATACAACAAAAATAAAATAATAGTTTAATGCAATGCCTGCTGAATATAAAACATTCATAAACTTCAGATGAATTGTTTACAACCTAGTTGTGAAGATGGTTAATCTAACAAGAAAATATTACTGACTATGGAATATGAGGAACTGCCAAGAGCCTAAGATAATTGCTGGGGCAATTGCAAGATTTTCAGCAAACTTAGTTTTTGATGGTAAATCATCAAAATAATAGAAAACTATAATTGTCTGAGAGGTGTTACTTATTTTTTTAATTTTGTTTTTATTGTTTTTTTAAGAAAAGTCATAATTTTAAACATTCTCATTTTCAGTAAATGGAACATAATTAAATAGATTTGAGTACAGGTTTGAGATAAAAATTATGTATGTATATATATATTATTCATTTTTTTAGCCTAGTAAGATGGCTGAGGTTTTAAATTCCTATTAAAAGGGCTTATAAATAAAACAGGAAAAGATTGGGAACTGAGGCAGTGCATAATAGTTCACAAATGAGATATTGGAAATGGTATTCCTGTATTTGTTTTCGCTGTTAGTTTAACATGATTTACCTCAAATGATAACTGCATTTTTTTTACTAGAATTACATTGTAGAACTTGCATGGTAATGTTTCAGTTTCAGCATACGAAAATAGACAATAAAATTCGTTAACATTATCTTTACAGTGGATAAATTAATACTGCACAAAGTTTCCAGTTACTGAATACACATTATAAATATTTGGATATCTATTCTTCTGTATTTCCTACCATGAAATAGTGTGTTGTTTTTTGTTTTGTTTTGTTTTGTTTTGTTTTGTTTTGTTTGTTTGTTTGTTTTTTTCCTACTGCAGTAAAAAACAGAATGCAATAATTCTTCTAAAGAATTTAGAATAACTTTGTTTTTATAGATAACTACCATTATTTACTTTCCTGGAGTAAGTCAAGTAAGCTTCCTTCCACCAATGAAATACCTTGATTCTTCAACTGAAGAATGTGGAAATATTTTAAATCCTTGATTGCAATGTTGTGATAGGTTTATCCATGGACTGTGGTCATGGATAAGGAAATAGGTTTCTTCTAGTAAAACAACTTGATCTAACCACTTAATATAATGGAGTTTTGAATCCCTACAGCAGAAAAATTCTGTTGGTGCTGAAGTTCCTCTGTGGCCTGTAGAGAAGACCATGGTGGAGCAGGCTGCCCCACTGCAGCCAATGTACCACAGTGGAGCAGATTTCCAGTCTGCAACTCATAAAAGAGCCCACAGTGGAGCAGGTGAACAGGCACTGAAGGAGGCTGAGGCCTATGGAGAGCCCCCACCAGAGCAGATTCCAGGCTGAACCTGTAGCCCATGGAGAGGGTCCCCTCCATGCAGGAGCAGGGGATCTGGCAGGAGCTGCTGCCTGTGAGGGACCCATCTGGGAGCAGTTTGGTCCTGACAGATGGACCATGTGGTATGGACCCATATCTGGAGCAGTTCTTGAACTGTCACTTGACTGCCTGTCAGAAGCACATGGATGATCAGTTCAGGAAGGGCAGCATCCCATGTGAGACACACCAGGTGGAGCAGGGGCAGAGAGTGACCATGAAGGAGTGGTGGAGACAAAGCATTTGGGACTGACCAAAACCCCGCATTCACCATTCTCCTGTGCCGCTTGGGGGGGGGAGGAAGTAGAAGAGGATGGATGAGGAGAAGGTTTTTTTAGTCTGCTTTTAGTTTCTCACAGTTCTAGTCTGCTAGTGATAGGTAATAAATTATATTAATCTCCTTATGCTGAGTCTGTTTTGCCTACAATAATTGTTGAGCGATCTCCCTGTATTTATCTGAACTCTCGAGCCCTTTCCATCTTATTTTCTCCCCCTTTCCCCTAGAGAAGGGGGAGTGAGGGAGTGGTTGTGGTGGAGTTCAGCTGCTAGGTAAAACCACCACGGGAGGGGAGGGTGTCAAGTTTTGAATACTATTAAACTTTCTAGTTTTAATGTCACAATGAATATTTAATTCTTCCTGCTCCTAAGAGTTTTCTCAATTATATTTTTTATATCTTGAAGCAGGAAGCGTAAGAGATCTTATGAGAGAACAGCCTTTTAGATTATGGAGACTCAAAAGATCCCATCAAATTTTCTACTATTAATCTGCTTCTCCAAAATGAGTAAAATTTCCTGAATTGTGTTCCCAAAGCTATACATAATAAATATTGCTACAGCATGTGTTGAATGTTTGAGGAAATAAATCATTTATTTGAACATCATCTATATACTTAAAAATTGTTCCAGTAATCTCCTTAATTAAATGTTTGTCAAAAGTAGAAAATCATTCAATTCTACAAAATGGATGGAGAATTTAACTATAAAATGTGTTCTCTCTGTCTAGTATAATAAATTATGATTTCTGCATTTAAATAAATCCTTTATTACAGAGTAGTCTGTGGAAACAAAAAGCTCTTTATCATTTTAATGACAATTATATTTAAATGAATTTTTTAAAAAATATATTTTAATTGTGCTATTTAAGTCTGAAAAATTGTGCCTTAAATTGTCCATCTCAAAAATTCATCGATTATACTGTGACAAGTATGAAATAAATAAAAATTAACTTTAAACATGAATTTATTTTTTTTCCAGTGGAACTTTGATATTCAGTATACATTGAAACATACCTTAGTTAGCTTTTTTTTTTTTTTTACATCTTTGTGGTTCTCACACCTCCAAGCTTACGGTTTATAACTAATATTTCCTTAATTGCTATTATCAACTGAATTTTCCTACCATAAGAGACTATTCTTAAGCACACATATATATATTTTTAATATTATTTTTTATTTTAATGAACAATTCTTTTTAGGCTGTTTATCTCCCTTCCCCATAATGTCAGTTTTTATAAGTGACTGAACTTCTGAGTTTGTCTTTTGCACCAAATGCCAAATCTCGACAAATCTGCAGCGTCCTTTGAACTGGATAGGGTCATAGCAGAAGATAATACTCTCCTTTTACTAACATGAGCTGTAGATGACAAAAAATTCCTTCTCTGAGAATTTATTTCAAAATTACTTTCAGTTCTAAATAGAATCCTTCTTCAGGAGATGACAGGTGATCCAAAAAATCTACCAATTCCTTCTTATTTAATGTCAATAATATTAGATTCAGAAAGGGGTAACAACTGTTTCAGCTGACTCTGATCAGATTTCAAAGCTTAATTATAGCCTACAGTAGACATCACTGTCTCTCGACAAACAAGGCATCTAAATACTGCTCTTTTGAAAACCCATTACAATATATTTTTTCCTGTTTCCTAATATAATAGTTACTGTGACCACATTTCTGATTTTCTGTATAATTTATTTGATGTTTATAATGTAAAGCATGCATGCCATCTGGATATTTTCATGTGATCCTTGAAGCTGAATCAATATCATTTGCTTAGAACAGTTGCCTCAGCATACTGACAATACTTCACAGATCACTTGAAATGTAAACGGTAGAAGTGTAGGAAATGACAGCTTTGCATCATGTTGCTCAGCTGTTCTAGAAATTTGAGCACATCCTGTCTGATTCATAGTTCTGATTATTATTATTATTATTTTTAAGTTGAAATAAAATGTTTTACTATATCTAATGGGAGTATTTGTTGCATGAGTGCTGCATGGAAAGAATAGAGAAATAATGTCACATGCTACTATTTTATTTATTTATTTATTTATTTTAGAGGCAGAACTCCTGCTGATCATGATGGAAGTTTGCCTAAGTGAAAACTTCTGATTTTAGCTTTAATGATTTATTTGTTTTCCCATGGGTATTCTTTGCAAAAGGACCTAGCATAAGATCTCATCATAAGATTAAAAATATATATATTAGAAGTGAATATATGCCACTTTTCCTAATATCTTTAGCAGTATTCACAGCCATTGAATATATAATGCAATAGGCAAAACATTTTGTTGTTGTTATTGTTGAATATTTACATATATGTGATGGGGTAGTGCTTTAAAATACAGCACAGAAAGTGAAGAAATAACTTGTATCTTTTTTTTCTACCTTTCCTCTGTGATTCTGAGATAGAATACAAAGATTATGACTGCAGCATTCAAGAACTGAAGTATTTTACTAGACCATCCACTTAGTAGCAATTGAAATACTCTGAAACTAATCATTTTATCTTAATTCTAAATCATAGGCCAGCAAGCTAATCAGCTGGTCTGTGAATGCTATAGCACTGGTTTGTAAGAGCAGAGGATTTTTGAAAAATTAACCATCTATAGTTCTGTATTTGTCCATTACTGGTAGTATCAAATTTTGATGAGGTTACAGAATTTTTGTGCTAACTGAAATTGCTGATGTGACTTCATTCAAAGGAGATAATTCTAGTTTCATTTAAGTAAATGGCACTCAAACTTAAACAGCTGAGGGGCACAGAATTGCTTAGGTAGGTTTCTCTGTAGATTTTTTGAAGTTGCTATGCCCAGGCTATTCCCTTTTTCCTCTCCACATGTTAATGAAGAGAGGCGAGGGGTGGGGAGGAGAGGCGAGGAGAGGAGAGGCGAGGCGAGGCGAGGCGAGGTGAGGCCAGGGGAGGCGAGGCCAGGGGAGGGGAGGGGAGGGGAGGGGAGGGGAAGGGAGGAGTACCTAATTATCTATCACTACTACAGGTGTCCTCAAGTCATCCAAGAACAAGTTTTGCTTTCAGGCTATGACCATCTCTGATTTGGCCTCTTTTGAGTATATAATTGTTTCTGAACCTCTTCCATTCCATGTTTTATAACAAAGAGAAGGAGCATTATTATATCACACTTGGTCTGGTTTTTGAATTCTCCTAAACAAATGATTACATTAAGTAGCATCCTCTTGCAAACCTCACAAACACCTGCACAACAATATGTCCCACTGAAAGATTTCCTAACAGAAAAACAAAATTCCACTGGCTTGTTACTGGAATAATGCTCTAGAAAGGTGTTTTTGTGTGACAGCTGGATCACAAAACTTATCCCAGGAAGGCTGACCAAGGAGAAGAGATTAAAAAAGGTCAGGTACATCTATTATCTTCAAATTTCTGTGTTCTTTTGCACAAGGCAGTGGGTAGATCTACTCAGGAAGATCCTATAGAAACTAACATATGACTGACTCATAAATTCCTTCTAAGGCAAGCATCTAAGCAAACATTGTTCAAACATGTTTCCAACAACTCCTCTGAACAGTTAGCTGCTAAAGTCAGCATAGAGAAATGACTTTGCTTCCAGACTGCATCCACTTTTTTTTTTCCATTTCCTTTTACATAACAGGAATGAGCATGAAGTCAAGAAGATGGATGAAGCCAAAACTAACTCCGGTTATTAACAGCCAGTTCTGTCCTGAAATTTCAAGATAATGTAATTGTAAGGTACTGTCAGAGCTATTCCCAGCGCTGTTTTTAAGTGTGATTGTGAAGATGTGGGAGGGAACAGCTGTCAAATGTACTAAGGTTGCTACTCCACTATTGACAGTTATATTCTGCTTATCCATAAAAAGCATATATAAATAGTATATGCACACACCATACTACACAAATACACTACATATTTTTGCCCATTTTATACACAGGAGCTAAAACTATTTTGCAGGTTTTGCTTAAGATTAAAATTAATTTATATGATGTGCATGTTAAAAGGGAAAGGTCTCTCTATCGTTAACATTTTGGAATCCAGTGAGTACTGCTCTAATCTTCCATTTATCATTTTATTAACTGCTTGGAGAGTTTAAAACAATGACATGTTTTGTTCCTTTTTTCATTTTCAAAGGATAACTGAATAACTTTTTTTTTTTTTTTTTTTTTTTTGGGAGGGGGGAGGAGGGGGAAGGTGGAGGGATACAACACCCAGGAAAGTCAACTGTTTCATCACTTGACAGAGAGTGTAACAATTTTAACACAATTATTTTAATTTCCTTTTGAATTGAGGACAAACAAATTTCTTGATTCTTGATGTCCTCTGGAGTCTTTCTTGTGATCCTCTGGCCCCAATTATAAATATTTCTTTCTCTCTCTTTATTCAGTTCAAAGTACCTGAAATAGCACGTTGTAACAACCCAGCAAAATGATTCCTTGTGAACCTCTAAGATGTAAACAATCTCATTCTTACAGGGTAGTACAAATAAGAAAAAATGTAGAAAAGTGTATTGCATTTGCAGTAGTAAAAGTTTACCTGTCTGACTTCCCGTTATATTCTCTGTGTAGATAAGTGACAGTCACAATAGCTACATCCTTTATTTAAATCTGCTAAAGCATGTCACTAACATGACATGTATTAACTAATGTCAAATGAATTTAAGAAATTCAAATAACATATCACAAAATAAGAAATTTCTGGCTGTCATTATACTTGTTATTAATATTCCCATTATAAATGAAATGATTAATTTCAAATAAAAATACTATATATGTATATAATTAAATACATATATATTATACGTGCTCTCTCTCTCTATATATATCTATATATATATATATATACAAAAACATCATGAACATATAAAATAATAGAATCTTAGAATCATTAAGATTGGAAAAGACCTCCAAATCATCTGGTCAAGCCATCCCCCCAGCCAAGAATATTACCCACTAAAACATGTCCCTAAATACTACATACAACCTTTTCTTAAGCACATTACAAGGCTATTTTTCTATAGGTAATATTCTCACATAATTGCATTTCATGCGCTCTTTAATAGATAAATGCACAGAATAGAGAAGGTATTTCAAAAATAAGCAGATACCAATCTCTCAATAGTATTAAGAGAGTACGTTAGATAGTTACCTTTAAAAATCTGGTTTATAGTTCTGTACATTCAAATTGCCTTTTTAAAAACATCAGACTTTGTTAAAAGGTATATATCTAAGCTTTTTAAAAATAATTGACAACAGAAAATTTAACTTATGATGACTTCAACTTAGAAAAAGTATAGATAGCAAACCAGGTAACTAATTATTAGACATTAATAAATGTCTATTGGAAACTATCAGAGTGTAAACACTGTTTACAGCAGGTGACACAGCTGCACAGTAAAGCTATGTCAACTTAGGCCTCTTATATCTTTGACTAATGGTGCCATCTTTATTTGTGTCTCTCCTCTTCGAGGACAGTATGATGGGCCCCCACTGCTCTTTTCGTCACTGAGTCTATGGTATGCTGAACAATTTTAAGTGACCGCTCTTACAAGACATATCACCACCTTAAATTGACATTACTGAAAACTCAGTAGTTGTGAAAATGAAATCGTAAATTGTGGATATTCATGATATTGTTTCCTACCCAGCATGGATTTTTATGCAGTGCATAATCTTAACCAGTATACAGCCCTGAGGGATCAGTGACATCTGTGCAGGGATGAGAGTCATTGAGAAAGACCTTAAATACCATCCAATATCAGAGGTGATTTTGACTGAACTTGATAAATTAAGTTTTATTTTCTTTGTTAAGTTCAGTAGGTAAAGGCAAGAACGAATTATAATATTTTTATTTAATTTTAAATACACTTTCCCTTGCACTGAATGTCATTGCATTCATCTTTCTTAAAGGAAGCCTGATGATAGGAGATGATATCATTATTAAAAAACATGAATCCGCTCCAAACTTCTGATCTTTGATTTTCCTTAAAACCATTCTCTTTCCTTACTTGTCTGTTTGCCTTGCTCAGAACATCCATTCCTTTTTAAATCCTTATTATTATTGTTATTATATCTTTGCTAATTTTTCATATGGATGGGTGTTTTGTGGATCTAGGTTGTATCAAAACAAATAGACAAAAATATGAAAGAAACATCTTAAACACAATAGTAAATTCTTACTTAGCTGTGTTATTTAAAAAAAAATGATTTGGTATTATTATTATTTTTATTAATTTCTGAAGACTGAAGAGGTTCAATAGATGTTCTTTTTTTTTTTCCAAGCTTCACTTTTTCACAGTTGAATATTTGGGATTAGTTAATCAACAGCAGATTCTTCTTATCTCTTTCTTTTAATTCCAAACATTATAATACAGAATCATTGCATATTTTATGCTGGTTAAATTACTTAATATATCAAAATCACTAAATTATATATTTACAGTAAACTAAATCATATCACCAGATTACATTTGCGATCCTTAAATAATATTTACAAATTCGCAAAGTCACAAATATATACAAAACAATATCTATAGCCTGATTCATATATAAATAACATTATTCCATGATATTCACTACTATTCCTTCTTTTATTCTTTTCTTCTGGCAATTGCGTGTGGCAGAAGTTTTATATTATTGATTTTAGATTGTGTATCATATTATAATATTAAACAATTCAAGTCCTATTATGTATCTACTGGTTTGTCCCCTATGCTAAAATCTGTTCTGCACTGTCTTGAGCTCCGCTATCCAGGCACAATGGTGTTATTTTATTTACTTAGGATTTCTTAATAGACGGGTCCACTTGGAATTCTACAGAAAATGTAATACAGAAATCTCTGGTAAGGTCTGGTCAGGCGGCTGCTGTTAGCAAAGTTGTAATGTAGTTGAGGAATTGGAAAAAAAAATAATGTTCAAAGTCAACATGGAAACTAGGTCTTCATGCAGACATCTGTAAAATTCTCTGAGGTTTGCATAAAGGAAGAAGAGGGCCTCTGAGCGCTTCCATGAGAACAGCCCAATAGCCTGACTACTGAGGGATCAGTGACAGGATCTATGTGGAAATCTTCTTTGCTCTAACCAGTGTTTCCAAGCATTCTTCAGTGGGGAGGAGGGGAACAGTACATAGATCAATTAGCAATATCTTGATATTCTGGTAGCTACTTTCACCAAGAAGTCCTGTAAATCTAACTTTTTGTGACTAATTCCTCCAAAACTTCATAAAGATCTCATGGCAACAAAACAATGTTTCATCACTTTCAGTAGATAGTACACTAAAACAGAACAACCATTTGTTTGGAGACATATTTCATTCTCTTTTTCATTATTAAAATAGGGTTGTTATACTTCAACTAACATGTCAAGAAAAATGCATCTCTGATCTCAATAGGCAGTAGAAGGACAGTTGAGAGTCCCTTGCTTCATAGCACATCACTTGTCAGGCTGTCTCCACCTTTCTGTTAAAAAATGGAAAGAGGGCCAAAAATCTAGGATATTTTTTTTTCTCTTAGTTTATTTTTTAACTGGGAACAGAATTTTCCCCTCCATTTCCCTGTTGTCCCTGACCTTCAGATACCTGAAACATCTCTCACATGAACTGTGATTTGCCTTACAACAGACTTTTGTGGTTCTTGTTGAAAAAGACAAGTGTCTCCTGTTCATCAGGTCTCATCTGTACAGGTTCCATGTAGTTGTCTCAGATACCCTAGGACCTTCTGAATATTTAGGTAATTGAACAGCATGATCAAGGCATGTGTAAGCATCTGAATCTTTGCTCTTAAACCATAAGTAGCATCAGTACTGCAGCTACTACTATGAAGCTACTGCTAGCTCTTTTTCCTTCTCTCATCCACAGCAAATCTCACAGTTCTTCATTGTAGGATACACAATGTTAATAATAGGTATATTTAATTTGAATATTAAACATGTCAAAATGCTAAAAACAAAACAAAACAAAAAACATAAACAGAATATCTGCTTAGAGATGTGGACATGTCTGTTTCACAGATGGCACTGTGAAATATCACATCTCTTCTAAAATCTGAGAGGAAGTAAAAGGTAGGCACAGGTGACTATGAAACAATCACTGTTTGACATTACTCTAATTGTAAAAACCATAAAGAGCTCAGACCATTAGGCCAAAATGTAAGATGTAATTAAAAACCAGAGAAATTATCTGGCATCTTATCTCGCATGAGAAAATGTCTGATAGGCTCCATTAAAATAAAAGTGTTTGTGAGAATACTTATTTATAACTACACTGAGGTTTTATTTTATTTCAGAGGAGGCCTATTAAATTGACTGAAGACAGTTGAATGACCTTATATCCATTAGATATAACCACATAAAATAAAATTTGTTCAGTAAGAAAAACTACAATCAGAATCAGTGAAACTGTGCACTTACAAAATAAATGCTTAATTCTAACTATGTTTTAAATCTTTTTTTTTTTTTTCACTTGTTTTGAGTATTCCGTCAAAGGTATTTCAATATAGCCCACACAAATGGGATGTAAATGTTGATATTGGATAATTAAAGATTGTAGTAAGAGCATATAGAAATGTATACAAACTCAATACCTAGGATTTTTAGACCACAATTCAGATATTGCTCATTGGTTAGTAAGGTTAGGAGATCGAGGAGTAGCTCTCTACTCAGTTGACGTAACTTGCAAGTTTTAATTACCCTCAATGAATTGTTCAGAAATAATTTCAGGCTAAGCAATTAATTTAATATTTTTTCTCAGACTAAATTTAAAGTTAAAAGTCTACATGATAAGTTCTTCACCATGCATGAAAGACTTGATTAACAAATAAAGTATTAGGAATTCCCAGTTCAGATTTCTGTGTCCTTTGGCCTACTTTTTCTATATTATATAATTGCTGATGGTGTTGATCAACTACATTGACTCTGACTTGGGTTCTTTACATACTACAAAGCTCATAGGAAATTATGGGCAGATGTGTGTAGTCATAGTGACATATCAGTCACTTATTTTTATAGCACTTCATTACGGTAAATATCCAAAGGACCTACAAGTCCTGTGGATTAATTTCTGAAACTTGGGGGAAAAAATAAATCACAAGTTCCTAGATAAAATAACTGTTTATTTCATCCTACATCTTGACAGTTTCACTACAGAATGGACAATCCTAAATAAATAAATAAATAAATGAAACCAAACAAAAACAAACACACAAAACCCACAACAACAACAACAACAACAAACATGGAGAAAGCTATAGCAGCCTCTTCCTGGACTCTTAAATGGAAATCAAAAGTCTTTACTCCTTTTGGTCCCAAAGACTCTAGAAGGATCTTCAATACAGAAGAGTAGGCTTGCCCAAGCAAAATTGTGTAATTGGATTTTTCTCAGACAAAACTCACCCTGCTGCTTTCTTTGGGATAGTGCCATTTAATCCGCATAATCCTCAGCATCTCTGCACACACACAAAAAAAAACTTAAACACATAAATATTTTGAAATTATTTGAAATGGCCTTCAGGTGCCAAAAATATAATTTAAAGGTGTTGCTACTTGAGTGTGTGAGTTCTGATATGGAGAATGAATGTCCCTATTAAGAAAACCAGCCTATATTGTGTTCATTACTATTTTTTTTTTTCCAATTTTGGTCTTAGTCATCACCTATAAATAATTCATACAATTGTCATATTCACTTATTTATCAAATATTTTACTAAAGGATATAATTGAGAAGAAAAAGAATACAACCATGAATAACCTTGTTCTTACATGCTTTATGTTTTAACTATTTAGCTAAAGATACATTGTTTTCTTGTTTTAAGGTACTGTATGTATTATTTCAGACTTGCCATTTAGGGAAAAAAAAAAAAAAAAAAAAAGGAGAAATATTAAATATTGCTGTGAATTCCTTGAGCTTAATGTAAAGAAAATAAAATTTATTTGGACAGCACCAGAAATTAAACCAGAAATAAAAATCATAGGTTAATATATTCCTTAAAAATCTTGAAAATATTACATTTATAAAGAAGGCAACAAACTTTCCTGCATATATGAAAAGTATCATGAGTATGGATGTTAAATAAAGTACATTTGTTTTGGTGAATTAAAAACAACCTCACATTTATGATATTCCAGTCTACCAGGATAGATTTGACACTACAAGAAGCACTGGTGACACTAAATAGAAATTTTAGAACTCTGTCTCTTAGACCTCTTTAGAAAGCAGGATGCCTTATTTCCAAACAACATCAAGGACATTTAATGTAACAGTTAGCACTGATTTCCCCTGATAGAAAGACAGAAGTTCATGAATTATTGATCTTGGAGTGAGTTTTGGGGAAGCTGCATGAAGCAGTGCCTTTCTTACCACCTGAAACAAGCTCCACGTAAGAAAAATGAAGGGCAACAATCCCTGGCTTTTATAAAACCAGATCCACTCTGAGAAAGCTTACCTGAAAAGCCATGTTGAAGAATTACCCTAATTATTCTTAAACTAATTTGCAAAAGCTATAATCATTTTCAAATATATTTTTCTTCAGACTCAAGATACATTTCATTCATAATCAGAGCTTCTTTAATTGTGTTCACCAAACATCACTATTCACACTTCAGAATGAGAATGAAAAATGTATTTCACTGGATCACTTTATAAGAAACTGGACAATATTAGCAGAATTTTGCCTAGTCTTGTATTGTGTTATTTTCTACATTGATGTATCAGTTTAATTTGTTTTTCATTTTGTTCTTTTTGTTTGTTTGTTTGTTTGTTTGTTTATTTTTTGAGTGGAGATTTAGTTTAGAGGTTAGTAGGAAATTCTTCACCTTCCAGTGGTGAGACACTGCAAGAGGTTGCCCAGAGAGTTTGTGGATGCCCCATCCCTGGAGGTGTTCAAGGTCCAGTTAGATGAGGCCCCGAGGAACCTGATATAGTGGGTAGCATTCTTGCTTATGGGGGTTGGATATACATTATATTTGAGGTCTTTTCCAACCCAAGCCATTTTATGACTCTATGCTTCTGTGATTCTCTTACTCTATGATTCATAGCTGTATACATAATATTTTTATATAACATTGATGTTAAAGTCAGATTTCTTACATTTGTCCCAATACAGCACTAAACTACAATGACAAATTTGATTTGTTCTTTCTTTTTCAGCTAAACTGTTCCTAGCTAGAGAGTTGTTTGGTTTGATGACGGGGGATAGGAAATCATTCCCACCTGTTTTTAACCTTTATCAGTCATATCCCTTGCAATGGCACTATCTCAACATACCAGGCAGTAGTCTCAGGCAAAAAAAAAAAAAAACAAAACGAGAACAAAGAACACCACCACCAACAAAAGCACTCAGATGCGGGCCCTGAAAGGAGTGCTCTAGCTAGCTGGCAATAATACAGAAGAATACAATTATGAATGCCGGTGTTTGCCATGGCAACAATGAGGGGTTGTTATTTTACTTAGCAAAGATTATCTTTTTCACTGATCTAAGATTTCCTGAACCTAACATAAATCAAGAATCTTGACCCTAATGACATAGATTATTTAGAATTTTAAAATATTTCAATTTTTGTCAATTTTCTTTCTTCTTAGAAATTACATTTTTTTACAATAGCAACCTTTTTAAGTCTTCTTGTGCACTTTTATTAATTTATTGTAGTAGTTCTTCAAAATAGGGTTATATGAAAACATGTTATCTTTGTCACTATATGATTTTACTGATGTATTCTTTTTTACTATGAAACACTACCATGACAATTGGTTTGATTCATAGAGTTGTTGAGTTTGGAGAGTTTGGAGCCAACATTAATGTATCAGCTTTTTTTTTTTTTCCTTCCCCCCACTTTTTTTTTCTTTTTTTTTTTTCCTTTTGTAAAGACAAGATGGGTTTCACTTGTGTTATATGATACATGTTCACTTATATTACATCATATGTTCTTCCCATCAATATTCTTTGTTATTATTGCTTAAACCATATTATACCTTTAATTATTTTCTTCCTCTTGTCAAAGATATCCTATGGTGACAGAATTCTGCTCACACTGTATGTACTTCAAGCCCTATCTTTCTTGTTAAGTACAAAAATAGCAAGTGCAAAATTATTAATTATTAAGTGTTACTATTAATTGTTATAATACAGTTACAATAATATAATTATTATATTGTGATATAAGTATAATAATAATTTTATTATGTGTTATGTTATTATTAGTATTAATAATAATAATTTTTCAACTCATGTAGATGAAATAATGAATCATTATCACTGGACCACTGTGCCAAAAAATTTCATGTCCATGTCATGTCAGATATTACTCTTCCTACTGGGTCTGGGTGGGATGGAGTTAATTTTCTTCATAGAAACCTCTATGGTGCTGTGTTTTCAATTTGTTACCCAGTGTTGATGTTTTAGGTGTTGCTGAACAGTGCTTGCCCAGCATTAGGGCCTTCTCTGTTTATCACTCTACCTCTCCACCCCCAAAGCTGGGAGGGGACACAGCCAGGACAATTGGCCAAAGGGTTATATCATTATACCAAATGATATAACATCATGCTCAGCAATAAAAACAGGTGAGTTTTATTACTTTTTGATTATTTTTTTTTATTATTACTTTTTGAGGAGTTGTTGTTGCAACACTTTTGTTTTTTCTTTACTGTTCAACTGTCATTATCTCAACCCACATATTTTCCTCACTTTTGCCCTTTCAATTCTCTCTGCCATCCAACTAGGAAGAAGTGAGCAAGCAGCTGTGTAAGGCTTAGCTGCCTACTCACAACACCCTTCCAATGCTTAAGATTTTTGGCAATTCTCTTTAGGGTTTTTCTTCTGTCTATAAATATTTTGCCTCTGATAATTCACATACTTTTACTTGAATAACTATATGGTTGAGATAATTTGTTTGGATGCTCTACTTGATGACAGACATAGCAGTTTCTATTAAAAGTTCTAGTACCACTTATGACAGTTCTCTGAAATTATATGTGAATACAAATGAGAATTAATATTCCTACAATACTTTCCACAAAGATATGCCTTTTAAGAGTGTCAAATTTTGTATTTTAAAAATCCTTCAAAAGCTTTGGCATTGACACTAGCATGAGTTCCATTCAGTAAATGTTAAAACTGCTGACTTTGTTATTGGAAATTCTTTAGTGGAACAGCTTAAGAACAATAGAACCACTACCTCCATGCCAAGTATTTAGGAAAGTAGGTCAGAATGATCAGGCAAGGATTTTCGGGACTCATTGAAAGGACAACACAGATACTTCATGGTATTCTTGAAATTAACAAACCATGAAATATCATGTTAAGATAAGAAGCACCAAGTCAAATCATGTGGTCAAAAATGCACAAAATATTCTCTATATATGTTAAAATAAATCTGAAAATTTACTTCAAAAATAGGTTCAAATGTTCCTCCACTTCCAGGAAAGCTGTGTTCATAGTGCATGACAGTTTCTTAGGAAGACAAATGACATCACTCCAAATGTCCCCCTTTCCTCTTTCTTTACTCCAGCTTTTACTGCTGAGTGTGGTGTCACTTGTTAAAGAATATCCCTTTGGATAGTTTGGGTATGCTACCGTGGCTGAGTCCTCTCCCAGCCTCCCATACACCCCCAGCTTTCCCACTAGCAGGGCAGCATAAGAAGCTGAAAAGTCCTTGGCTCTGTGTAAGCACTGCTCAACAATAACTAAAATATCAGTGTGTTGTCACCACTATTTACATCTAAAATCCAAAAGACAGCATTGTGTGAGCCTCTATAATAAAATTAACTATCCCAGCCAAACCCATGATATTAGCTTATATGTTCTTAACCTTAGAAAGGGTTATTCAGTACACTAGTCCATTTTATAAAACGTAATCCCCAAAATGACAGGATTCCATTCATTAAGGCTAAGATCACATTTTCCTATCACAAATTAAATTAATTCTATAGGTCAGTAGGCTGCAAGGCATAATCTTAAGAAGATGCTTTAGAAGGGTCTTGTGTTAGGCTGAACTTTGTTCTTATTCAAAGAGTAGTCACTTAGAAATATATATTTGTGGACACTAGAAAAAAAAGAGGCTGTGTTTCTTTGGGGGGGTATTTTTTTTTCTTTTGGAGGAAGAACTTCGATTAAAAAAAAAAAAAAAGCATAATTGAAACAGCCAGTAGGTAAATAAATATTAATACTTTAAATACAAAAGGTTTTAGTTCAAATTAAAATATTTTTTGTAATGTTTGGACAGAGAAAAATATTTTAAATTTTAAACCAATTACATCACTTTGGACTTCACTGTAACTGCTATATACAATAAGAAGAAATAGCACATGTAATTTTTTTTTCTCCCATTTTGGGGGGCTGATTGGAAAACAAAGAATCTGGAGTAGCTTTATATCATCATTCAACCAGATTTTATAAAGAAGGAAAGAATATAGCTAAAGCATGATGATTGGAAGCTATTCCCAATAAAAAGACTACCAGAGGAAGGATAGACACCAGTGACACAATAAGAAAAATCCTAAGAATGTGGAAGTGAAATTAAGTACCAGAGTCCCCCATGGACTCTGTCAATCCTGACAATATATATATTATATTTTATAATATTATTTGTTATTAATTTAATTAATTTATTAATTAATATTATATAATAATAATATATTATTATTATATAATATTATTATATAATATTATTTTATAATATTATTTGAATGGGAATGATCTCACTTAAATTTAGGTGTCTACAATGAATATGTAGGCTTTGTGATATGTTCTATCTGTTTTCCCTTTGGAGTTAATATAAAGAGGAAGTTTCTTTCCATAGGGAAATAAAGTGTTATTACCCTATCTGATATATTGTAGGATGAGATGAAGTACACATCAGAAGTGTTCTATTCTGTATGCTCAATAAGGGAATTTAAACACCTAGCTCAGCTGGGAAATTTGAAGAACTATTGCAGGCATTTCATGAAAGAGACAAGGCACTTCTTTCCTAAACAACCTCTAAGATAAAGGACTTTGTTTTCTAAGTGGAGAGAGGGAATTGGTCGAAATTGAAGCCTATTTCATTATGTTTACTACAGTTCTTGGTAAGGTATTTACAGCATGGGTGGAACTCTTTCCTGAAGAATGGATAAAATGTATACTAGTCTCTGACAGTGTGCCCTCTACTGCCCTGAATTCTCACATTTGATCTGGTCATCTGGCCTTGCTCAAACACTGGCTGTTTATCCCAAGGCCTCTCTCAGGCAAATAATCGTGTGTACTGGCTACATCCACAGCCTTGCTCAGGCAGATAGAAACCACAATATCAGCTCAAGTATCGGCTCAGGTTGGTTGCTGGAGAAATTGACAGATGAACATCTTGTTTGGCAACTGAGGGCCAATGGGCCATGTGCAAAAAAAAAAAAAAAAAAAAAGACTATTAGTCTATTATCTTGCCCTATAAATAATGCGTGGCCGAGAACCCTTCGAGCTCTTCTGCATGGCAGCTGACTGCATGACAGGATCTCCCCATATGTAAGGGTGTCTCTCAAGGTCACTCCTGATGCAGAGATCCCTTACTCTTCATGTCTTCATGAGAGATTCCTTGCCACAATAAATCCTTGGTTAATTAATAGCTTTCTAAACTTTGTAAGCTTTGCTAATATTAATATAATATTATAATATTGATTGTGCACATAGTATTCTTTAGACGTAAACCATTCACTATGTCTGGGACTAGAAGCATATTCAGTTGTGCCTAGACTTTTTACTTCTTCTGTTCAAGGAGTTTAGAAAACAGAGGGTCCACTCTGAACCTTCTGACTCAATGGAAGAGACTCTCCAATATGTCTGACTTACTGTGTCCTCCATGCAGTAAAAAATCAAGTGTACCTCACCATCTCAAATCTTAAGTCACTGTCTTATTTATGTCTTACATTATATGAATAAATATATTGCTGCTTCTCTGAGTACATAATTTCATCTGTGACATAGTTCCATAGCTTCTTTGCATTTTCAGCAGTTTCATACACGCACATATGCATGTATATGTACACATAATATCTGATCACTCAAACTAGTACAAGGCAGTTTTCAAAGGAACTCAAAAGGCATTTCTTATCAATGACTGTGGGCTAATTGAAAGTCAAGTTAAGCCAAAAGAAATTCCTTCATGGATATAAGTAGACTTTCAGCTACTCCCTTGATGATTGTGTCAAGAGCATTTACAAAAAGGCTGATAAGACCAATATTTAGAATTTGGCCCTGCTTTTAGTGGGGAGTTGGAAAAGATGACCTTCAAGGGTCCCTTCTGACTTAACCTACTTTATGAGTTTATGATTCTAGGATATGAAAAATATTATTAACTTGATCAAATATTTCCAAATTCCATGTGAAATACAAAATCAGAACCAGAGAAGTAATCTTTAATAAAATATTTATTAAGATAATAGAACCTTGATAAAAACAAAACTTATCTCTCCCTCCCCCCCACCAAAAAAAAATAAAATAATCATTTATTCATTGATTTTACTGATTCAGCATTCCACTACAGATGATCTGAAGATTAGATATGTAGGTGTATAGGTAAAGTTCCTCATATAATATTTTTTTTTCAAAGCATAATATGACTGCATAGCACCATAACAAATAAGCTTACAAAAACTTATAGATAACATTTTAAAATAGAGAAAATTGTAGTACTTAAAGTATTATAAAGTATTCTTAAAATGGAAAATGTGTAAATGTCTTTATATGCAGAAAAAGAAAGAGGTATAGATGTGTCTGTCTTGTTATTGCTTAAAGTAAAAAAAAAAATCAAGATCAAAATAACACAATATCTCATGCAGCCCTGAAAAGACAAAACTTTGCTAATTCTTGTCAAGGCACTGAAATATTTAGTGAGGATAAATGCTCCTAATTTTATATATAGGTATATATTTATTTTTTCTCAGAATTATTAAATTGAATAGCATATTCTACTGCTGACAAAAAAAAAAAAAAAAAAAAAAAAAGACAAAATGGATATGTATTTTAACCATATCCAGTGGAAAAGATTAAGCATTGTATCTTTAAAAGTACATTATAATCTTTTGATCGGTTGTTGCCAGAGGTCTCAGTTTTTACCCAATTCAATTTTGTAAAAAAAGATAGATAAATACCTGTCGTGGTTTAACCCGACCGGCAGCTAAACACCACGCAGCCGTTCGCTCACCCTCCCCCCTCCCTCTCTGGGACGGGGGAGAGAAATGGAAAGTGAAGCCCGTGAGTTGAGATAAAGACAGTTTAATAAGACAGGAAAAAAAAAAAAATAACAAAAATAATAATAACAATAATAATAATGATGATACAATGGGGATAATACGAAAGTAATAATAGTATGTACAAACAAGTGATGCACAATGCAATTGCTCACCACCCGCTGACCGATGCCCAGCCTAACCCCGAGCAGTCCGGCCCCCTCCCCCCGGCTAGCCACCCCTATATATTGTTTAGCATGACGTCAGATGGTATGGAATACCCCTTTGGCTAGTTTGGGTCACCTGTCCTGGGTCTGTCCCCTCCCAGCTCTTACTGCACCCCCCAGCCTGCCCGTTGGCAGGACAGAGCAAAGGCTGAGATGTCCTTGGCTTAGTATAAGCACTGCTCTGCAACAATTAAAGCATCGGGGTGTTATCAGCACTCTTCTCATTCTAAGCCAAAACACAGCATTCCACCAGCTACTAGGAAGAAAATTAATTCTGTGCTAACTGAAACCAGGACATCTATCCACCCCTTATTCCATACCATTTATGTCATGCTCAGGTTACACTCTTTTCCATACATTCTAATTAGTCACCTATAGTAATCATGGTAGTGATAACATACAGTATTATATAGTAATTAACATGGTGCAATTCAGTTCATGGGCTATTCTCACCCAGTATTAAATCTCCTTGAGGTACACACCGGACCTCTCCGTTCTTTTGCATCACCCACCAAGTATATCCAGGTCCCTGAGCGAAAACAATTCCACGAATAGGTTTGCCTTTTCCTGAGGCAGGAGTAGCCCAGACTGTTTTACCCAGCATATTTTTTACATGCACTACAGGAACTTTATCCCCATCTACAGTACGTAACAGGTTTGATTGGGCAGGTCCAGCTCGGTTGGTAGATCCCCTAGTATTGACTAACCAGGTGGCCTTTGCCAAATGCGTATCCCAGTTTTTGAACGTCCCAGCGCCCATTGCTTTCAAGGTAGTCTTTAACAGGCCATTGTATCGTTCAACTTTCCCGGAGGCTGGTGCATGATAGGGGATGTGATACACCCATTCAATACCATGTTCTTTGGCCCAAGTGTCTATAAGGTTGTTTCGGAAGTGAGTCCCATTATCTGATTCTATTCTTTCTGGGGTGCCATGTCGCCATAGGACTTGCTTTTCAAGGCCCAGGATGGTGTTCCGGGCGGTAGCATGAGGCACAGGATATGTTTCCAGCCATCCGGTGGTTGCTTCCACCATTGTAAGTACGTGGCGCTTGCCATTGCGAGTTTGAGGGAGTGTGATGTAATCAATCTGCCAGGCCTCTCCATATTTATATTTCAGCCATCGTCCTCCATACCAAAGAGGCTTTGACCGTTTGGCTTGCTTGATTGCAGCACATGTTTCACAGTCATGAATAACCTGTGCTATAGCGTCCATGGTCAAGTCCACCCCTCGATCACAAGCCCATCTGTATGTTGCATCTCTACCTTGATGGCCTGAGGTGTCATGGGCCCATCGGGCTATAAATAATTCACCTTTATGCTGCCAATCCAGGTCCACCTGAGCTACTTCAATCTTAGCAGCCTGATCCACCTGCTGGTTGTTTTGATGTTCTTCAGTAGCCCGATTCTTGGGCACATGAGCATCTACGTGGCGTACTTTCACAGCCAGGTTCTCTACCCGAGCAGCAATATCTTGCCACAATGCAGCAGCCCAGATAGGTTTGCCCCTACGCTGCCAGTTGTTTTGCTTCCATTGCTGTAACCATCCCCACAGGGCATTTGCTACCATCCATGAATCGGTGTAGAGATAGAGAACTGGCCATTTTTCTCGTTCAGCAATGTCTAAAGCCAGCTGAATGGCTTTCACTTCTGCAAACTGACTCGATTCACCTTCTCCCTCAGCAGCTTCTGCAACTCGTCGCGTAGGACTCCATACAGCAGCCTTCCATCTCCGATGCTTCCCCACAATACGACAGGACCCATCAGTGAACAGGGCATATTTCTTTTCATTCTCTGGCAACTGGTTGTACAGTGGGGCTTCTTCAGCACGACCCACCTCCTCCTCTGATGATATCCCAAAGTATTTGCCTTCTGGCCAGTCCATGATCACTTCCAATATTCCTGGGCGACTGGGGTTTCCTATTCGAGCCCGCTGAGTAATCAGTGCAACCCACTTGCTCCATGTAGCATCAGTTGCATGATGCGTAGAGGGGACCCTTCCCTTGAACATCCAGCCTAGTACCGGTAATCGGGGTGCTAGGAGGAGCTGCGCTTCAGTACCGACCACCTCCGAAGCAGATCGAACTCCTTCATATGCTGCCAATATCTCCTTTTCAGTTGGAGTATAGCGGGCCTCAGATCCTCTGTATCCCCGACTCCAAAACCCCAGAGGCCGACCTCGAGTTTCCCCAGGTTCTTTCTGCCAGAGGCTCCAGGTGGGGCCGTTCTCCCCGGCTGCAGTGTAGAGCACATTCTTTACATCTGGTCCTGTTCGAACTGGCCCAAGGGCTACTGCATGGACTATTTCCTGCTTGATTTGTTCAAAGGCTTGTCGTTGTTCAGGGCCCCATTCAAACTCATTCTTCTTGCGAGTTACTTGGTAGAGTGGGTTTACAATCAGACTGTAATTTGGGATGTGCATTCTCCAAAACCCCACAACACCTAGGAAAGTCTGTGTTTCTTTTTTGTTAGTTGGTGGAGACATAGCTGTTATTTTGTTGATCACATCCATTGGGATTTGACGACGTCCATCTTGCCATTTTATTCCTAAAAACTGGATCTCCCGTGCAGGTCCTTTGACTTTATTTTGTTTTATGGCAAAACCAGCCTTCAGAAGGATTTGGACTATTTTCTTCCCTTTCTCGAAAACTTCCTCTGCTGTGTCACCCCACACAATAATGTCATCGATGTACTGCAGGTGTTCAGGAGCTTCCCCCTGCTCTAGTGCAGACTGGATCAGCCCATGGCAAATGGTAGGGCTGTGTTTCCACCCCTGGGGCAGCCGATTCCAAGTATATTGGACTCCCCTCCAAGTGAAGGCAAATTGTGGCCTGCACTCTGCTGCTAGAGGGATGGAGAAAAATGCATTAGCGATATCAATTGTGGCGTACCACTTGGCTGCCTTCGATTCAAGTTCATACTGAAGTTCCAGCATGTCCGGCACTGCAGCACTCAGTGGTGGCGTGACTTCGTTCAAGCCGCGATAGTCCACTGTTAGTCTCCACTCGCCATTAGACTTTCGCACTGGCCATATGGGACTATTGAAAGGTGAATGAGTCTTGCTGATCACTCCTTGGCTCTCCAATTGACGAATTAGCTTATGGATGGGAATCAGGGAGTCTCGGTTGGTGCGATATTGCCGCCGGTGCACAGTTGTGGTAGCAATTGGCACTTGCTGTTCTTCGACCCTCAGCAACCCCACAACAGAGGGGTCCTCTGAGAGACCAGGCAAGGTAGATAATTGTTTAATGCCCTCTGTCTCTAAGGCAGCAATACCAAAAGCCCACCGGAACCCTTTTGGGTCCTTGCAGTATCCTCTTCTAAGATAGTCTATGCCAAGGATACATGGAGCATCCGGACCAGTCACAATGCGGTGCTTTTCCCACTCATTCCCAGTCAGACTCACTTCAGCCTCCAATACAGTCAACTGCTGAGATCCCCCTGTCACTCCACAAATATAGATGGGCTCTGGTCCTTTATAGCTCGATGGCATTATAGTACATTGTGCACCGGTGTCTACTAAAGCCTTATACTTCTGTGCGCGTGATGTGCCAGGCCATCGAATCCACACAGTCCAATAAACTCGATTGTCCCTTTCCTCCCCCTGGCTGGAGGCAGGGCCCCCCTAATCCTGGTCAGAATCTTCCTCGTTTCTGTGTTTGAAGGACTGTCTGCTGGAAGTTGGAGCAGCAAACTTTTCGGAGAATCCCTTTTTCCTGATTGTTTTCTTTTGCAACTCACGTACCCGTGCCTCTAGGGTCGCGGTAGATTTTCCATCCCACTTTCTCATGTCCTCTCCATGGTCTCGTAAGTAAAACCACAGGGTGGCACGGGGTGAGTACCCACCATATCGTCTTCCTTGTGTGGGTGAACGCCTACCCCTGACAGCTGAGACACTGCTTTGTACAGGTGCGAAGGAGAATAATCTCTCTTCAAGTTGGTGAACCTTTTCAGAAAGTTTCTCCCAAGTGTTCTCCTTTGGTCGGTGGGCACTGGTTGGTTCAGGTGGGGAGGACAATAGATTCTCTTCAAGTTGGTGAACCTTTTCAGAAAGTTTCTCCACAGCTGAGACGCAGGCCTGTAAGGAAGAGGAGAGACTTTCTTCGTACTGCCGGAGTTGTTTAGCCGCTTCACCCACTGTGGGTTCCTCATCCTCTTTCCAGGCCATTATTGCCAATGAGCTGGCATATGATGATGGTGCACTCCGTACAAACTTCCGCCACATGGGTCGTGTACACTTGACTTCATCTGGATCTGTGGATGTTTGATTGAGGTCTGGATCCTCATAAATCACTTCCCGTACGGCTAATTCCCTCAGGTACTGGATTCCCTTCTCCATAGTGGTCCACTTGCCTGGTAGACATAAAATATCTTCCTTGAAGGGATACCTTTCCCTCACAGCTGAGAGGAGACGCCTCCAGAGGCTGGTGGGTCGTGCTCCATCTGCAATTGCTTTGTCAATGCCGGCGTCTCGAGCAAGGGATCCCAGCCGCTTGGCTTCCCTGCCGTCTAATTCCACACAATTGGCTCCAGAGTCCCAGCACCGGAGCAGCCAGGTGACAAGCTGCTCACCTATACAGCGACCAAAATCTTTTCGCACATCTCGTAGCTCGCGCTCGTTTAGGCTTCGGGTAGTTACTGTTGCTCTTTCGGCATCCTCATCTTCCTCCTCCTGAATCCTTGACGGCCCAGCGTCGTCATCATCTTCGTCATCTCTATACTTAGTTTTGGCAGAAGCCTTACCTGGATTGGCAGAAGACTCTCTGCGTTCTAAACGACTTGAATTTCTGTACCATATTTTCACCTTCTCTACAGGGGCAGCTTGCACTGCTACTGCTCGTTTCTCTGACTTTGTTACAGGGTCTGCCACAGGGGTTGGAATGCCCTCTGCAGGGTCAACTTGCACTGCTACAGCTCGTTTCTCTGACACGGCCACAGGAGCTGGAGCGGCTACAGGAGCTGGAGCAGTTGCAGGAACCGGAGCTGTAGCGGCTACAGGAGCTGGAGCTGGAGCTGGAGCAGTTGCAGGAGCTGGGACTGGAGCAGCAGTAGGAGCTGGAGCTGGAGCGGCTTCAGGAGCTGGAGCTGGAGCGGCTTCAGAAGCTGGGACTGGAGCAGTTGCAGGAACTGGGACTGGAGTAGCGGCCGGAGCTGGAACTGGAGCGACTGCAGGAACTGGGACTGGAGCAGCTGCAGGAGCTGGAGCTGGAGCGGCTTCAGGAGCTGGAGCTGGAGCAGTTGCAGGAACTGGGACTGGAGTAGCGGCCGGAGCTGGAACTGGAGCGACTGCAGGAACTGGGACTGGAGCAGCTGCAGGAGCTGGGACTGGAGCGGCTGCAGGAGCTGGGACTGGAGCGGCTGCAGGAGCTGGAGCTGGAGCGGCTGCAGGAGCTGGGACTGGAGCGGCTGCAGGAGCTGGGACTGGAGCGGCTGCAGGAGCTGGGACTGGAGCGGCTGCAGGAGCTGGGACTGGAGCGGCTGCAGAATCCACCGTAGGGGTCACAGTGGCCGTTGGATCTGTCACAGGGTTTGGAGTGGCCGCAGGGTCTGTCACTAAGTTGACAGCAGTATCAATGGCAGCTCGATAGGCATGAGCCAGGCCCCAGCACGTTACAATGATTTGTGTTACTTTGGAACTGCCAGAATCATTACACCTTTTTTTCAAGCATTCTGCCAGTTTTTGAGGATTTTGCCATTGTTCAGGGGTGAATTTCCAACACACTGGGGGTGCCAACTGCTCTAGATGCCTGCCCATATCCACCCATACTCCCTGCCACCCACAACTATACTGCCTCCGGGCAGATCTCCGGATGAGCTTCATAAGTAGTTGTTTAACTTTAAGCAGAATCTGAAGTGCATTCATGAGGCAGAACAACAAGACTATGGTATTCTGAGTATTCCAGAAATATTCAATATCTTGGAGAGCTATTGTAACAAGCTCAGGGGATAAGAGGGTGGTGAAGGAGGAAGGCAGAGTGACCCAGGAGGATACAGGGGTGGTGAAGGAGAAAGGGAGAGTAAGCAAGTAAGGAAAAATATCCTCCCCTTTCCCCTCCACAGATTGACTCTCTAATGGAGAAAAACAATAGGTATAATTGCTAATAGTTCCCAAGATGCTGTTTCCAAAGTACAGAGTCCACGATGTTACTGAGTATAAATACCAAGTTAGAGTCATGACCAGATATCTTATCGTCTCATAAGCCATTGCTATAACACTTAGTACCATAATGGTCTGAAACCAGGGCCCGGAGAGGAGAAACAACACTACAGAGAGCAAATACGGAAAATAATGTACTATAATACTCAATTTGGAAAACAGGCGCAGCAGAGTTGTGATTAAAGCAATCAGCATCATGACAAGTGACTATTAAGCAGGTCTAATCCTTACACCAATTTTAGTTTAACACACTCTGATCAGATCTGCCGTTATCTCAACCTTTCGGGCCCCACGTTGGGCGCCAAAAAGACTGTCGTGGTTTAACCCGACCGGCAGCTAAACACCACGCAGCCGTTCGCTCACCCTCCCCCCTCCCTCTCTGGGACGGGGGAGAGAAATGGAAAGTGAAGCCCGTGAGTTGAGATAAAGACAGTTTAATAAGACAGGAAAAAAAAAAATAACAAAAATAATAATAACAATAATAATAATGATGATACAATGGGGATAATACGAAAGTAATAATAGTATGTACAAACAAGTGATGCACAATGCAATTGCTCACCACCCGCTGACCGATGCCCAGCCTAACCCCGAGCAGTCCGGCCCCCTCCCCCCAGCTAGCCACCCCTATATATTGTTTAGCATGACGTCAGATGGTATGGAATACCCCTTTGGCTAGTTTGGGTCACCTGTCCTGGGTCTGTCCCCTCCCAGCTCTTACTGCACCCCCCAGCCTGCCCGTTGGCAGGACAGAGCAAAGGCTGAGATGTCCTTGGCTTAGTATAAGCACTGCTCTGCAACAATTAAAGCATCGGGGTGTTATCAGCACTCTTCTCATTCTAAGCCAAAACACAGCATTCCACCAGCTACTAGGAAGAAAATTAATTCTGTGCTAACTGAAACCAGGACAATACCACAGACACAAATATAGACATATATTGTAGACACGTATGTTGCCTGGAGAGATTGAGGTGTGTCCTTCCTTGGAGACATTCACAAGCTTTCCGGACTTGGTCCTGCAGCATGCTCTAGGTGGTCCTGAGCAGGGGATGTCCTATTGAGTAAGTAGGGTTGGACCAGATGACCTCCAGCAGTCCCTTCCTACCTCAAATATTCTGGGATTCTGTGATTTACCTGTGGTCATATGTATATATGGCCACATATATATATTTGTTCATCTCTTTAGGGAACATTTGATGAAATATGGCATATAAGTTATTGGAAGTCATCAAGCCACATCTTTCTATTTCCAAAGGAATATATTGCAGTGCAGATAAAGTTGTCTGGGAATATATTTTGATGTATATTTTTACTTTCAGTCATTACTGATTATGTTTATCTGAACATACTTATTATGGTTGGTTTTGAGTAAACAGTATGCATATTTTGGTGACAATTCTTATGACTCCTTGCTCTCAGAAGAGGATCAATCTAAAACTTTTAAAACAAATTTTGAACAGTGTAGCCATCCATATGATGCTGTTTTAGATTTGTTACTAAAGCAGTGTTGACAACATACCAATGATTTATCTGTTGCTAAATAGCAAGTTTCAAGGACTGCAATCACTTGCTCTACTCTGTTTCTCACACTGACCACCAAGGGAATTGGCTAGGGGTGGACAAGAGCTTGGAAGGAGACACAGCCAACCTGAATTTATGAAAGGGATGTGATATGTCATTCTCAGAATAAAAACAAAAAATAAAAAAATAATAATAAAAAAATAAAGCATATGTAGGAGGCTGGAAATTGAGAGATTTTTTTTCTATAGTAGCCATTGCTCAGAGACTGTGGGCATTGGTCTGGTAGTGAGAAGTGAAGAATGACTAAATGATTAACTCTGCATTTGTGTGTCACTTGTTTTTTGTTATGTTATGTTATGTTATGTTATGCTATTGTTATGTTGTTATGTTATGTTTTACCCAGGTGGGAGTGGTGGGATGGGAGAGGGGGTCCCTTCAATTATCAAACTGCTATCTTGACTCACAAGTTTTTCTCACTTTTGCACTTCTGATTCTCTCCCCTACCCCATTACAAGGGAGGGTGAGCAAGTTACTGTGTGGGGGCTTAGCTGCCAACTGGGGTCAACCCACCAGAGTTATTAGAGATCATCACTATTCCAAACTTCTTCTCTATTTTAATGGTTCAATTCTGTTTGCTTTTTGTTTGTTTGTTTGCATGATCTGAAATGTTGCATAATATGAAATTTAACTCTCTTTCAAATCTTGATGAATGTTACTCAAGGGGTACCATGAGTTGCCTGTACTAACCAGGCATTGTTTAAGTGTTTCCATATTCAGCATCTCTATTTGTCATGTTTCAGCTTGAGTTGCAGTTTATTATTGTGCTAGAAAACAGTGTACAATGTTGGGTTTCACAAACAAACATTTCTCTCTATATATGTATACTTATACATATACATATACACACATATATATACACATTTTTTTTTCCTTCTGTTTTCTATTTCACCTTCTCTTCCATAAAAAGTGGCTGAAGTGGAATATAGCAACAAAACACACCAAAGATCTGCTCTTGGAAGTCTATTAACAACTTGCAAGACCTGAGATGATGAAAAATGATTCCACTTGGATACTTTTCTACCAAAAATGGGCATGTCAAACTCCATGAGACCAAGATTTCCCAATGAATGCATCAAGTTTAGATGTAGAGCTTAGGGATACGGTTTAGTGGAGGACTCCCTTCCAATCTAGAAATTCTGTGATTACAGAATCACAGAATTTTCTAGGTTGGAAGAGACCTCAAGATCATCGAGTCCAACCTCTGACCTAACGCTAACAGCCCTCCACTAAACCATATCCCTAAGCTCTACATCTAAACGTCTTTTGAAGACTTCCAGGGATGGTGACTCCACCACTTCCCTGGGCAGCCTGTTCCAATGTCTAACAACCCTTTCAGTGAAGAAGTTCTTCCTAACATCTAACCTAAAACTCCCCTGGTGCAACTTAAGCCCATTCCCCCTCGTCCTGTCACCAGGCACGTGGGAGAACAGGCCAACCCCCACCTCGCTACAGCCTCCCTTGAGGTACCTATAGAGAGCGATAAGGTCGCCCCTGAGCCTCCTCTTCTCCAGGCTGAACAAGCCCAGCTCCCTCAGCCGCTCCTCGTAGGACTTGTTCTCCAGGCCCCTCACCAGCTTCGTTGCCCTTCTCTAGACCCGCTCAAGCACCTCCGTGTCCTTCTTGTAGCGAGGGGCCCAAAACTGAACACAGTACTCGAGGTGCGGCCTCGCCAGAGCTGAGTACAGGGGGATGATCACCTCCCTAGCCCTGCTGGTCACACTGTTCCTCATACAAGCCAGGATGCCGTTGGCCTTCTTGGCCACCTGAGCACACTGCTGGCTCATATTCAGCCGACTATCCACCATCACTCCCAGGTCCTTCTCTGCCTGGCAGCTCTCCAACCATTCCTCTCCCAGCCTGTAGCTCTGCTTGGGGTTATTGCGCCCCAGGTGCAGGACCCGGCACTTGGCCTTGTTGAACTTCATGCAGTTGACCTCAGCCCATCGGTGCAGCCTATCCAGATCCTCCTGCAGAGCTTTCCTACCCTCAAGCAGATCGACACACGCACCTAACTTGGTGTCATCTGCGAACTTACTGAGGGTGCACTCGATGCCCTCGTCCAGATCATTGATGAAGATATTAAAGAGGACCGGCCCCAGCACCGAGCCCTGGGGGACGCCACTAGTGACTGGCCTCCAACTGGACTTGGCTCCATTCACCACGACTCTTTGGGCCCGGCTATCCAGCCAGTTTCTAACCCAACGAAGCGTGCGCCAGTCCATGCCAAGAGCAGCCAGTTTCTTGAGGAGAATGCTGTGATTCTGTGATTCTGTGAAGGATGCTTAGAAACCTGTGGCAACATGATGACAATACAGTAACAATGTGCTACTTTTCAAAAGGTTTTATAATAAAAAGGTTTATAAAAAGGTTTTTTATAAAGATTTTCTTGGACTCCATGGGGTAGAGGAACATTTGTCATCATAGCTTTTATCAAGAAGGGGAAGAAAATTTACTTACTAGGATAAAATAAATAAAATATTAAATATATTTATATAAATATAAATATAAATATTTTTTTTTCCACTGCTAGTATCAGTGGAATCAGAGAAGCTGGACTCTCACTGAGCAGCAATTAGTTACTGTGCCATAGGAAAGCAGCTTGACAGCCTGATACATCCAGCCACGATTTCAAAGGGGGTCTTCATTGTAAGTCTATGGGGGTCTTCTACATTTCTGTGTCAGCCTCAAGAATATAATATAGTTAGAAGCAATAAGGAATACATGATGTGGATCAGGGTCAGGAATAACAAAACAAGGAGAAGTCATGGTTCTTAAAATGTCATTTCCCTTTTTCCTTCTCTCTTTAACAGTGATTCCTTGTATGAACACACAAGCGTTTTCAGCTATTTCCAAGTAACACAAAGAAAAAAGAGACTTGAGCTAAGGCTCTTTTGCTAAGCTTGCAATCCTCCTCTGCATTAACACCTAAAATTTTCATGCATAAAATTCAATTGGCCTGAAAACTATCAAATTTACTCATGGGACGGGGGCAGTGGGAGGAAAACAGAAAAGCTTAGTTAAAAGAAAAATTTCAAATGGCCTTAGACTTAAAATATAAATCATAAAATTATCTTGATTTACTTTATTTAATTATTTTCTGGTGTTAAATGTTTGGATCCTTCTGGCTTCACTTCTTTTTTTTTTTATTGTTGTTTGTTTTTTGTTTGTTTTCTTTCTCTATTCTATCTTTTTATATTTAACATACTATTTAAAATGACATTCTGGGATATAGTTCAAAAATTGTTAGTGCTTATTATATGCAGCTTTATATTATTCTAATATGTATTGTATGCTTTTCAGAAGAAATAAGAAAGTACCAAGCTAGTTTTGGTTCCCAATTAATTGCCATCTTCTTGCTATGATAATGCAAACTTTTCAAGGAGACAACGAGAGATGGGGTTTAGAAAAAAGAAGTCAAATAATAGGCATAACACATTTGAGTTTAGGTTACATTTCTGAGAAATGCAATTACAGAGGTATTCCACAAGTGAAAATGACACTGCACAACATCACAATGTATTTGTTTCTCTGTGTTTCTCTGTATCTTATATATATACACACACATATATGCGTGTATATATATATATATATATATATATATGCACACACATTCACAGTGTCTTCAGAAGAAATGGAGTCATAGGTGGTATCCTTACAGAAACGAAATGGAAGATATCTATATACGTCCAAATGTAGCAAAATTGGGACAATGCACTCCCATCACTCCTATTTAGTTATATGTTGCAGAAAAATTAAAAAAAAAAAAAAAAAAGACAGTTTACTGTTTTCTGTTCATCTGTTCATTATGGAAACTTAAATAAATAAATAAATATTTTATTTCAAAATGTGATATCTGATAATTTCTCAAGTTTAGAAAGCAATGCAGTATGTCACTAGAATACAAAACAATAAAGGAGTAATAAAAACACAGAAATGGTAATTACAGGCATAGGGCACTGAGACTTTTCTGATAAAGCTTCAGAAATCCCAGTACTACTGAACAGACTCTGGTTGCCACAGAAGTTGTCAGTATTCTGGAAAAACTGCAGCTGTACTTTGAGTTCCACAGACATCTAACTTCTGACAGCTGTGAATGGTTCTTTGTAAATGTAGACTTCTCTCTTTGAGTCTAAGCTGAGCTTCTGGAAAAGCTCCAAAACTCATTCACTTGTGTGGCTGAAAAATGCTCTAAATGCATGCTAGGAAATGGCATGGCAGACTAGGCATATCTAAAAATGTGCAAAATCTGCCAATGTTCTATCCTTCTTTCCTCATATAGGGATTGCAAGTTTTTTGTTTTGCACTCTATATATACCTAAAACTGAGGAACTTTACTGTGTATAAGGAATACTGTAAAAATGTGGTGTCATAAACATGGTGCAACAGAGTGCTGTTTTGTTAATGTAAAAGGTAATATAGGTTTCAAGATGAATAACCTCAAAGTGTTTAAAGATGTTAGGCACAAAAATGAATTCTTTAATATCATGATATACTCAGCTGAAATAGAATTTATTTCAACAGTATCTTTTCCTATCACTATTTACTTAATCCTAATTAAAACTGATGAGATTTTAACTGTTTTCTCTTCTTCATAAGGAATTAATTAAAAAAAAAAAAAAAAAGTCCTTTACCCTGAGTTTTCCTTTATAACCTTATGACCTTTCAGCTTAGGAAGGATCATATGCACTGAATTACTTTTTTCTGTCTTAAGGATTACACAGTTATAGCATTCTTAGTAATTACTGTGATGCTGCCACCTCAGATATCATTTAAGCAATCTGAACACCCAGATTACTCTCCAAGGTATTTAGACACTGAGCTTCCACTGCTTTCAAGAATGTTTTTAAAAAAGCTGTTATATCCTTAACATATATTAAATTATTTGGTATTAACTTTATGGCTATACATGTATTCACATACCTTACTTGTAGAAAAAGAGTCTTGGGAACTGTCTCAGCACAGACAGTGCCAAGACACAGAATCTCTTGGCACTTTTCCTCTATAGTTGCATAGTTGTGTGGTATCTTAGAGAAGGCATAAGTAAAGAGTGATGCATTACCATCAGGCAATAAGTTGCCCTCCCTTCCCCTCCCCCCCCCCCCCCAAAAAAAAAAAAAAAAAAAAAAGACAGAATTATAGTTCTACATATAATATAGCAGAGTATATATACATAAGTATACATAAATATATATACATAAGATATATATATATTTATATGCTCTCCTATACATATACAACACACACACCTTTATATACATATAGGACAGTTATACCTCTAGGACCTTTATATACATATAGTGAATGCTGTAAGCCTTTTCCTCTCCTGTCATGCAGTTATATCAGTTTTCAGTACAGAAGAACTTTATTCAGCAGTCAAACTGACCTTAAAAGACTTTGGGAGATGCAGGTTCAATAGTACCTCTGAAATAGTATGTGACCATAGGCTATGCAAAACAAAAGCTAGTGTATATACTTTGCACTTCCATTGCTGCTTTCTCATATCTGTAATATAGACTTATTGAAAAAAAAAAATAGGAGGGTATATCTAAGAAAAAATGTATTTAAGAATAAAAAAAAATATTCTGCCATACTGTACAATTAATTATCAAGTCTCCTTCTCAGGACTTTTCAGCATGCATTATATATTCCAGAATGTGTTCATCATTTTTCAGTATGTATTAGCAAGCAGATTTCAAAGAATTGGATAACACCTATCGCAAAGTTAATTCAGAAAGGTATTGCAAATTCCATGCTCGGAAACTTAATTCTGAATTCTTACTCGGTTGTTTTGGCAATTATGGTCTTGCACATTTACACTGGATATATATCCAAGTATGTATCTTGCAAACAAATGATCAGCTGGAAACACATAATGCCACAAAATAGACTTCATTTGGATCTCAAACTTCTTCATTTCATGGTAATCTTTAGAGTATCCAGAATTGGTGTCTGATTATATGAAAACATTCAAGAGTTTGGTAGTCAAAATCTTTTATTCTCCACTGAAAAAGTAAAATACGCGCGTGGTGTGGAAAGAAAGAAAATAATGTTTGCACATTCTATTCTGATAGAACTGAAGACTTTTCCCTTGACTGAGGAGTGATCTTTCCGAGATCTTTTTAAACTCTGTGATGTTTTCAAACATATTTTTTAAGTTGAAAATGAAACTGCAAGCATTGACCTTCAATGATTCAAGTTATTGAGTCATTTCACATCTTTGGTGAATAAGTCACCAAAGGAAATTATAGCTTTTTAAAATTGTGTTGTCAGTGTGTAGAGGATCAAGCCAACACTGATAACCAATATTGTAAGCACTGTGGGTTCATACAACCCTTGTTTTACTGTTTAATTTAAATCACTGAAAAAGTAACCCTACCCTTGTTTATTTAGAGTTTGAAAAGGTCATGCTGAACTACTACCTAAACAGACTGAATACTACAAAAAAGCCAGTGGCTAAAAAGGTATTTCTGAAGTGGATTGCTAGGCCTAAGGCTGCTCAGATCATTTGAAAAATTATTAACTAACTAATATAAATAAAAAAGTATGTATAGACATATCTTAATAAATGTCTTAATGAAATATAAAAGCCTAGCTTGCTAAGCTTCCAGTTTCCTCTGACAGGGAAGAAGTGAGCTTGAAGCCTATCAACTTGAAAATGCCATTAAATTAATATTAAAATTTGACTTACTAGTCAAAATTTCATATTAGCTGTTACAGAAATGTATGTCAAAAGAGAGAGTAATCAACAATGTTAATAACTACATGATGCATTTTCACAGGTGCTAATTTATCTAACGTATGTGTCAGATGTCTGAGGAAACACTTTAAAGCATTGACGTTCTGTAAATTAGCAGCTTTAATTAAAAGTTTAATTCATGAAAACCACTGAATAGATGCTATACATACTGGAAGAGTATGCAATGCAATAACTTCTGCAAGGGTGCAAATGGTGAGGAGAAACTGTGTAGCTTTTCCAGAGCCATATCTTATATTTCAGGTTTTCAGATTTTACTACTCCTTGCCAAAAATATTACAAAGAACATTTGGTGAGTGTGTGTGTGTGTGTGCATGCACATACAGGTGAAATAAATAATTAAATAAATATGACCATTATGATTACTTTGAAACTACTTTGAAAGAGTAAAAATATGGGCTTTTGATTGAAAAATTCCAAAAAGACAAATGAAGTGTCTCTGCTCATAGATTTTCTTAATGGAGTTTGCATTTTTCGGGACTAATAGTTTCAGTGAAGTAAAGTGCCCAAATTTGCTCCAGAATGAGACATGATTTATACAAATTGGGAAACTCTGCATGAAAATTCAAAGATAATTTTACTGAAAAAATAAATTTAAAAAAGAGCTTGTGGCAATATGGTTATACCTCAAAAGAATATTAATACTATATAAAAATATAACCACAGTTTGTGTCAAGACTAGAAAAAGAGACTCAAACCAGATCATATCAAATATCAAAGAAGGAATATCAAAATAATATGTCATAAAAGTTTATTGATTTACAGTTTAACAGCTATATGATAATGTAACATGAATCCATGATAAAATTACTTTTTTCACAAGATAACAATATTTATTGTACATTGTACTCTACATAAATAGTAGATATTTAAAATACACTCTGTTTGAAAGAGTATGTTGTAAGCAACAGCATATGATGAATGACTATTGTTTCCATAGTTGTGATATTCGTAAGGATCAGAAAGTTTTTCATTATAGTACTAGATTCTTCTAGTTAAGAATGTGGAGCGAGGATTTGTACATTAGTATGGAAGTGAAAGTCAATTAAATGAGTTTTTCTCAAAAGCATGGATAGAAAATAAACTATGTTTTATACAAGCTTTTTGGGTGTTAAGGTAGCAAGTTAAATTATGTGGTACTTAGTAGTTGTTTTATACTGATAAATGTCAGACATTGCTCTGGATATCCAGATATATCTGCAGTTTTCAGCTGAGATTGATGATAGTATTTTATATTGCTTTTATTTTATTTTATTCTGCTTTCCTTTCATTGTAACTATGAGAACTATTCTTGTCCTTCTCTGACACGTGCATTAAATGTTAGCTCAAGCAACAGTATGGAAATAAATTCAGGTGTTAGAATATTATTAAGAAAAACAAAGTATGTAATGGAAGAAAATAAAATACGAATCAACAGAAAATGATTTTCATTAAAAATCATTTGTTTGCTAAATACTATTATTTTTTTTATGATAAGGAAAACTAAGCACAAAAGAAGAAAACTGATTTCCTACTATGGCATCCACATCTTAGTCCATATATAAAATATATAAGCAAGAAAACAAACAACAACAAAAAAAGAAACAGTTTCCCCCTCACTTCCTGGCTACTACATGGGTCTGCTAATGTATTATTGATGACAGCAATATTCCACAATCCATATGTTCATCCACATCAACTTAACAGAATAAAGGAAAAAATAAAAAATGTATGTTATTATAAGCATAGCTACATAAAAATATTAGTCCATGTGCATTTGCTAAGAATGGTATGAATATTATTATTAATTTTTTTTTTGAAAACAGAACTTTGAGATATTTCCTTTAATATTGAGTTTTAAAAAGTGCTTTTACTAATGTAAGTCTTGATTTTGATAAAATATCTTTCTCATGGTAAGTAGCATTGCATATCCCCCAAGGCCCTGCCTAGGTCAATAAGACATAAATTATTAATATATCATAATCTTTTTACAGTTACATTTAAATATATCTTTTTACTACATTGACTGAACATTCACAAAGCATTTATTAAGTGCACTTGATTTTAGGTATCAGCTTGAGCTGATACCTAAAAAGCTAAATGTAGTAAGTCCCCACAAATAGTGGTGAGGGATATATATTTAAAGCAGACTTCTGAAAACATAAGTAGAATTATCTTTTGGAGATGTCTATTTTGGATCTTTAGCTATAGGACAGTATTTAAGATGCATTGGACCCAATTTAGACACTGTGCTCGTTCCTAGTAAGATTATTTAAAAATCTGATGCCTGTCTGCCTTTAATATATATGGGTTATTTTTTAGAAACCTAAGTAAAATATTTTTTGCCTTTCCTACAAAAGCTGGGAAATTGTTCAAGCGGAAGGAATTAAATTCATTTAACATTGCATAGATGCATTTTAGAAGTAGGTAACATTTTGTAATGGATGACAGCTTCCTAACAAAGCTTGAAGCTTGCAGAACCTACATGTATTTAGGCTTCAAAATGCTGAAGTCTATCTTAGATCTTAGACAAGACAAAGTTAACGATTTAGGTACTGATAATGTTATTTATTAAACTTCTCTGCTGATGTTCAATTCAGCAATACATTGTCAGGAAAAATACGTATTGAAGCAAGACATAAAAGGACATTAAACATCGCCGGTATTTTGCTATATTAAGTGTCAGATTCATTTTCTGGTTGAGATACTGGAGAGGAAATTCTGAGAAACAAATTGAATTAACTCAGTAAAGCATTCCATATTCCATATGCAACATTTCAGTTAATTGATCTCATTTTGCTTTCTCAAATGAAGACTAGGGATGATATTTCCTTTCACCTCTCCTTGATCTGCTTTTTCTACTTTGCCTGCAAATTTCCAGGTAGCAAAGTAGAATTAAGTAACTTCACCCTATTCAGTTTCAAAAGGACTGACACACTAACTTCCACTTTTTTTTTTCTTTCTAAGTCACAGGTTATATTATGCCAATATGTATCATTAATATTTATTAGAGGTGTCCAGTGGATAATCTAGATGCCATTTGCAACTTCTAGGTTGCATAATAGCAACATCCTATGCAGTTTTCTACTTAAGCTTTCTAAGTTGTTTATAGTTCCATAGTGACGTGGATAGAAATATAGAATAGGAACATAAATCTAGAAATAATAAATAGAATTAAATCATAAATTTCATATCACTTCTATGCAGAAATAAATTGTTCATCATCAATTTTTTCTCTGCAGATTGCCTTCTTTAACAGAGCATATTAAAGGGTGTTTAGAACAGTGTAACTGTGGATGGAATAAGACAATGTTTACAGAGCATTTTGATATTCTTAACTACACTGCATCATATAGTTACAATGACTTTTTCTTTTTCTCTTTATACAGTATATTGTATTTTCAATGTCTTGTTAGATAGCTGCATACTTTTTACAGAGATTATATGTAAAATAGAAGCTTTTATTACATATATCACCAATGTTTTACACTTAATACATTATGTAAAGCAATGGTATTATTCGGTTATTTTGCTGATAATAAGACACAGGCAGATACTTGTGTTTTCCACTGGTGTAATAATGGATATAACTGGTATAATAACGCTTAAGATCTATTGCTCACAAATTATATTCTATTTCTTCATTTTGAACAGTAAAGCAACAGTCTGCACTCTTCCATCTGTTGCCTACTATACAGAATTTTAAAGCTGATTATCAGTTTCAATAATTAGTAAGTTAACAAAGTAATGAAAGAAAAGACCAGTCCTTAAATGCCACTTCTCTTCTTATGTACTACCATTAAAACTTTAAGTTAATAAAGATGCTCACGCTAGCCTGTTGCCAGCCCATGGTTTAAAGAATATGCAAAGATACCACAGTATCATTTAAGAAAGTCTTTTTTTTTTTTTATTTTTTTTTTTTTCTTTTTTAAGTAAAGTCCTATATTTTGAAAAAGAGAAGATGCTGCTCAAGAATTCATGGTTAAATTTGTCAGATAGTATCCATATGATCAAGTTCTTAGTGTTCTATATGCCACCTTTTCATGTTACAGGAAATAAGTTTTTAATACTCTGAGATGTCTAGCCAAGTATCTTGCTTATTAAAATCAAAAGAATACACCTTCAGAGATCCTTTTACATTTTTCCTTTTGACATAAAATAAAATAAATAAATAAATAAATAAAATAAAATAAAAATGGCAAAAAGTTCTTACGTGATATCAATAGGTGTTGACTTAAATGTAACAACTGGCCTACTACAAGACCTTATCATAGAATCCTGGAATATCACGAGTTGGAAGGGACCCATAAGGATCATTGAATCCAACTCCTGGCACGGCGCAAGTCTACCCAAAATTTTAGACCATGTGATTAAGTGCACAGTTCAAACACTTATTAAACTCCAACAGGCTTTTTGCCATAACATTCAATTAATAACACCATTGCCATGACATTCAATAATAACTTGTTTCTGAAAAGAATTATGGCATTAACCAAATTGTTTTACATTACTAGTCATCTATTCAAAAATTAATTGTAAGGATCAGATAACTCTACAGTCTATTAAAAATCTTTAATTCTTGAAATATCCCATTTACCAGGATGTTCTAGAGAAGTTAATCACAATACACGTTTCTCCATCACTCTTAGACTCATAATTAATTAGAAGATTTTACTATCTCTTAATCCATTTTTATATAAACCTGTTTGAAATTACTTAAACATTATAATAAATTTACTAAATAGAAAACTTTAACTGACCTGATTTTCATTTTTTTTTCATTTTATATATATGCCTATATAATGTCATAAAGACCACACTAAGACTACATTAACATCCATTTTTAAAAAAAAGTTTAGTTTGAAATTTAACTGCACCATCATGAATCTTTTAACATGCCTTCTTCAGTAATTTTCAAGATAGCTGTCAAACAGAACTCTAAACATCATGAATAAAGTTTTCTATCATGTTTTCTACTACTCTTGCTCATTTTTTCTTTATTTTATTTTTATTTTTAATTTTTATTTAAGTAGGTTCCTACACATAGGTGCATGTAGGGACACCTAGTGGCAGTAATTGGTGAAAATTTCCCAGTTAGAAGACAGAGAGGCATCACCAGCAATATGAAATCCTGAACATCATGCTAAATAGCCAGAACATGCAACTTCAGTTCATTATAAGGTGTGTGCCCTTTTACTGTAGTTAATCCAAAAAAAACCAAAACAACAACAACAAAAAAAAAAACAGGCAAACAAACAAATACAAATATTCCTTACTTCTTCTTAATACAATAACAACATAGCTATCATTCTTATATGGCAGAATGGTTAAATAATAGCTTAATTTTTACTCATCATTATGTAAATAAGCCTTATATTTATTTTAAATAATGACCAAGCTGTCTCATTAAGAATCACTTATTTATACAGACAGGTTGTCTTAAATAACATCTCAAAAATAAAAATAAAAATAAAAATAAAAATAAAAATAAAAATAAAAAAAATAAAAAAGTTAAAACCACCCAAACAACAACAACAACAAAGAACACTACCAGCACCAAAAACCGATTATTCTCAAACAAAACTATTCAAATGACAAAATATAATGCTAGGTGCCTACATTTACATATGGTCACACAAGGCTAAGTAAACAAAAATATATATGAATCCTATCTATCTCTAGTAGTGGTTAGATCCAGTATTGAGAGACCATTAAAATCATCAACAAAGTTCCTGCTGGGTATCTTCATGTGCCTCATGGACCTTCATTCCTTGCTGTGCATTGTTTTGGTGATAACTCTTTTTTTTTTTTTTTTCCTAGAACATTAGGAAAAATTAGGAGTCACATCAGTGCTGTTACTGAAGAGTCACTCAGAATTCTAATTTACACATAGCTACAGAGTTTGTTTCTAACTTCACCTGTTTGTTTTGTTTGTAAGAACCGGTTAAATAGAAATTCTCAGAGGATGCCTAACTGCCCCAAAATGAGCACTGACAAGACAGGTCAGTCTCTATGTCTGTATACTCATCATGCTCAAATTTCTGTTGACTAATCTTGAGTATGAATTTGAATCCAACTCTTTCTACTGAATACCTTAACCAATAAGACTGAAAATGCTTGACAACTCTGAGTTTCTCCTGTTAAATCAATTTTACTTATTGTAGAAGAAATTGAAGCATAGAAATTGAAGTAAAAGAATAACCTAATAGATTTGTACCTTATGGTTAGTCCTATGTGTATGAATATGAATAAATGTCTGTATAATTCCTGTTCTACCTCTTCAACAGAAAAACAAAACAAAACAAAACAAAAAAGCTAAGAAGCTACCCCTGAGGAAGTGTTCAGATCCACATGAAATCAGAATCCTTCCATTTATTATCACTAGATTTAGATACCTAACATTAGACGTTATTATATACAATACAATACAATACAATGTATTATACAATACTACAATAATATATTGTATTATATACAATATAATTTTAATTCTTTGATAATTTGATGAGGTAAGAGATGAAAAGTCAGATCTAAGGTATATTAGGCCAGTTTTGGAAATTTGAGAGACATACTTAATCAATGTCATGTCCTACTGAAATTTCAGAAAGTTTAGCTAGTATCTTTGGGATAATGGAACTGAGCTGAATATGATTTTAATCATTTTACATTGTATGTAACGATAGGGAAACATAGCTGGAAGGGATTATCTAAATGTATAAATCCTCACAGTTCTGGGCAACCAGATATACTAGATCTTTAGAATGTTTGCTTCAGATGTACACTTTCCAATACTTAAGCAAAATCTTAACTTTTCCAATAAAGACCACAAGCTAGACCAGATGTTCTCTGGGGAAAAAAAAAAAAAAAAAAAAAAAAGGAAGGGGAAGGGGAACAAGGACACCGCTAATAATCTTCTCAGGAATATCAGGAATAGGAGAAAATATACTAGGAAATGTATACAAAATGTTCAAGGTATTAAAACATGTTCCATGTTACAAAGGAGAACAAAAGACTCAAGAATGAAAGAAATTAACAGAACTCAAAATCTAAATTATACTGTAAGAGAGAAAACATCCTTTCTGACCTGAGAGCCTGCAGTAAGCCCTGAGGCAGAGAACAGATACAGTATAAATGTAGAACAACCATATTCCATCTTCTTCAAAAAGCCTTTTCTTTCCCAACTCAGCATAAATGTAACTTTCCTCCAGGAACTGTCCTATTCAATTACACATTTTTTTCTATCAGCCTTTCAAGTTCTGTCTTTAAAATAAAATTATAAATCCACCACCACCAAGACAAAGAAACAAACAAACAAAAAAAACCTCTGTTTTTTTGGCCTCATTACCTATTTGGAAGACCTTCCTAATATCTCAGTTCTCCTGTGGTCAGTAGATTTCTTATTTCTTAATTTTCATCAAAATTAATTCTTAATTTTCATCAAAAAGCATGCAAACTTTAGTCCTGTACAATCGTTTTGACACCTTCCCTCCTATTAGAACAATCGTGCCTAATCATGCTACTCTTTTCCCATTATATCAGCATTTCAATCATAATGCAACAGCATTTCAATTATAATTATATAATTATTATATAATATACATATAATTATAATTATATATAATTATATAAATTATATAAATTATATAATTATATAATTATATCAGCATTTCAATTATAATGGCAACATAGTTACTTTCTGATCAACCACTACCTTCAGACTTTTAGAATATTGTTTAATCTGTTTTTTTCACCCCAGTTTAAATCAAAAGATAATCATTCATATCAGTCCAGGACAAAATAATATGTGTTGTGTTTATTGCAATATACATAAATATGCATACTAATTAAACTTATAAATAATCAAATATTAGAATATTGATGTTAATATATATATATATGAATATATATATATATATATATATACTAATATATATATATGAATATTTAAATAGTATACACATACACGTGTATATTTTTTCCTTCTCTGACTATTTAGTTCTCCTCAGCAAGTCTTCCTTTTTTTTTTTTTTTGTCTACAAACTCTATCCAAACACACTCATCTCTTTTTGAGTTCAAATGTTTCCAGTCCTTACTTATGGACTTACAATTCTCGTTTTGATCCTTCCAGTAATCTAGGATATAACTTTTTTCTGACCAAATGCTTGTTCCACACAGTACCAGCTACGTACTGCATGTACATGAATGATGACATGACTTCTCTTGCCCTTGCTCTTTCATTATCATTTACATATACAGTTTTAACAGAAGCAGAGGCATGGTATACACCGATTACTTAGTCCATGCCTAGTATATTTTTAATGTCCATACCACCCTTTAGCGTGCACGCTACTTCTTAGATTTTTCTTACTTGTCCTAAGAACTTCTATTACTCATTTTTTTTTGTACAAGATTTGGTTATACAAGGTTTTTGACTATTCTTGGTTTGCTTCTAATTACTGATGCAGATTTCTCCTTGCTAATCAATATATTTTTTCCATATTTTATATTTTCTTGAGAATCTGCTCAAGTTTTTATCTTCTGGGAATTCTTTTTCATCGCTGTATTTCCCCCCACATTCCTTAAATGTAAATATAAAATAATATTTGTGCTTTTTTTACATAAGGTAAATCTAAAGGTAAAATGCCTCATCTGAATTTTAATTCTCGTGTTCCTCACTCCAGATTATCTTACTAATTTTTATTTTGTTTCTCAGTTTTCCTTCCTGGAACACTGGACTATAGTTTAAGAACTGCATTTTTTTTTCTGTCTTGCTGCTTCATGTGAACTGGTAAAAACTCAAAATCAACTGACCTAAGATAACCTAGTTGTTGTTGTTCTTGTTCTTGTTCTTGTTGCTTTTAAGACATTATCAGTTTTTCCTGTGGATCCTATTGTTCATTAAAACTAACATGTCCTTGTTTTTCAAAAAGGAGCTATTCTCTGTCATGTTCAAGTTTGTATTTTCCCCAATATCATCAGTTCAGTGTTTTTTTATGGTGTTTTGTTGTGTGTTTTTTTTTTTTTTTGGTTTGGTTTGTTTCTTTGTTTTCCTCTAATATTTGCCCACTGGATATCACATAAATTGAAATAATCACACAATATCAATTTTTACTTTATTTCCTCCCCTAGTATTTATAGGGATTATTGTCCAGATCAAATCTCTTCAAAGAGATTTGTGATAGATAGATTACATCCTCATGAAGCTTTTTTCGTACCCTTTCCTCCATGATTTTCATTCTCATCATCACCATCAAATTTAATTTCTTTGTTGCATTATTGCTTAACAATCTTTACTTCTTGAACGTTTTTAGTCCATTAAAATGAAACGATTCCACCACCTTTTTTTCTGTCTTTCCTAAACTATGTGTTTCCATCAGTTCCAACATTTATGACTTTGATACTTCTGTGCTTCTATTTCCACGTAATGTCTGGTTCCATGTGCTAAATCAACTGTTCGTGCTACTCTTATTGACTAAATTACTGCAATAGGTCTACCATAGTAGACCTTCAAAGTTGTTGTAGATATAATCTTTGTATTCCTAATATTCTTTTGTTTATCTGTCTATTCTGTTGTTCCTGTCTAGTTCACTTCTCTCCATTTGTATTTCATGTGAGGATTATAGAAGTAACATCCAACTTTCCTCCTGAGTTTTTGAATGCATTTTTTAGGATCTCCTGGTTTAATGACAGACAGATTAAAAATTAAATTAGCAAAAGGGAGCACACTTCAATAGTAATAAAGACCTCATTATTTCTCATAAATTCTCAGCAGCATTTATTGTTTGCTGTTCTTGTGCTCAAGTTTATTATGGCAATTCTAGTTCAAATATTCAGATATAACTTCTTATTATAAGGAGTACTTTCAGGCTATGTAGACACCATTCAAATAGCTGATTTCAGTGAGGAATACAGAACTGTGATCTCATGCTACACAAGCATATTGAAATAAATATATTGAAATAAATTTTCTGCAGCATTCTACAGAACTTTAAGGTACTTTACTAGAAGTATAATATTAATCATAAAAAGAATGAATGGAAAAGCAGCATAATAGTTCTACAGTAATAACTACTTAAACCTCATGTGTGCTACTAAAATTATCTAACAGTCTAACAAGATGAAAGTAAGATTTTATTAAATCAGATTTTCTATTCATTATACTTTTTAATATCTCATTAGTACAGGACTAGAATAATGAAAATGAAACATATGTACAATACTCACTTTTACACAGCATTTTTAACATTGTTTCAGGTTTATGAAGTGTCAACTTCTCCAAAATGGTTTCACTGAAATAGTTAAGTTTAGTCTAGCTACCAAGGTTATTTAAAATAGCTTGCTTTCTTATTAATAAAAAAATCTATCTAATTTGTCTAAATTTATCTAAAATTTATCTAAATTTATCTAAAATTTAGATAAATTATCTAATTTATACAAAATCTGTCAGAGAAAAACAGGACAGAAACACAGACAGGTGCTATATATATGACTGGGCCTAGAAATTAAAGCATATATGCATAAAATCCCATATATTCAAAATATTCAATTATGATTTCAAATCAAAAATATTTTTCAAAAATAGTGAGTTCATAAAAAACTTCCATAAAACAGCCCCTGTTGCTACCTATGATTTTTTTTTTTTTTTTCATTTCACCTATTATCATATATTTCATGTAGAATAGTAAAGTCTTAAAGAGTGATGGTGGCTGAGGGAGAACAGAAGTGTGTAGTATGCTTTTGATTTTTTTCCCTGACTAAACATTGCAGCTTGGTGCTCAATCTAAAGACTTTTAAATTGTTCCACAGAGTCAATTGGTTTTGCATCAAAACAGGAATTTCACAGATTCTTTAAAAATAGAAGTAGGTGTTTTGTCCCACTGAGAAACTTTCCAAAAACTTCTGCAAGAGCAGGAGTAAAAAACATCTAAATGAACAAGAATGGTTCATATGAGAACCAAGGTTCCATTTGATTCATATAAGACCATACTGTCTTTCATCCAAATACCATATCTTGCTTGTTTCAGGCCCAAAGAAAAAGGATTCATACTACTTTTACATTTGCAGAGAAGAACACACCTTTTGAGGAAGGCTGAACATTAAGGGAAACGTGATTATTTACACTATGTATTTTGCACATTTGGATGTTAAGACACAGACTGACATAGGTCTACTGAAGATGTAGATGTGATGCATTCTCATAGGGTACAGTACGTCCTCTTCCTTCTGCAATGCTGAGACACGCATGAGTCCATGAAGGCACAACTGTATCTTAGCATTGCATTTGAGTTAAAGTCAGATTTTAGCGTCTGTATTGTGAACATGAAATGTAATTTACATGCAATTGTATGCATGATACTGATGATTTAAGTACTGAAATGTGCACAGCACAAAGAATAATGAATACACAGAGGCAAATGTGGACATCTTTGCATATATACAGTTAAATGTATCTTTCTTTCTGAGAAACAAACCTAGAGCTAAACTTAAAAAGTCACCTATGCTACATCCATTTTTTTACAAGGAAAAAAAAAAAAAAAAAAAAAGAAAAAAACATCATGTGTCCTAGCCAAACGGCATAACCGCAGTTCTCTCAGCCGGCGAGGGAGAAAGGCAATCTCCACAGCGTTGCCAACCCCGCCGCCTCTCCCCGCCGCGGCCTCCGCCCCCCAGCGGCAGGGCAGTCCCCCCGCGGAGCCCCCGGCGGCGCTGCACTGCCACCTGGCGGCAGCGGGAGGAGCCGCACGGTACAGCTCTGCACAGCACCGCTCCGCGGCCAACCGGAGGGGGCCTGGGGATGGCCCCCGGCCTCCAACCGCCATGAGGAGAGCGGTCAGGGCAAGGAACGGGGCACGTCCCCGGAGTCGCTGCGTTGTCGTTGCTGCATCCCCCAGCTCGGGTGGGCAGAGGGGGGAGGCAACCCGCGCGGACCCTGCACACCCCCCAGCCCCAGATGCAGAGGACGCGCGCTGCCAAACCGGCCACGTCCCCTCTCCGCGGCCACCTGGTCCCCCGGCGGAGGCTCCCGCACGTTCCCTGGGGGAAGCGGCTCCGCTCCGCGGTCAGCGGGCGCTGCTGGAGGACGGGGGGTGGGCGGCAGCGCCGCCGGGACCCGGGACCCCGTCCTGAGGGCTGGGGTACGGGGTCGGCGGCGGCGAACGGGGAAAGTTGCCCGGTGCCGCGGGCGGCAGCGGGAGCGCGCCGGGGGCGGCGGCGCGGCAGTAGTATCGGCATGTGCGTGTGCGCGCCCCGCCGTGCGTATGCGCTCTGCGGGACCGCGCGGGCGGCGTGCGCGGCGCTGAGCGCCCACCGCGCTCTCAGCCGGGGAGCCCCCTTCCTTGCCCCCCCCCCCCGTTTCCCCCTCCATCCCCGGGCCGCATCCTTCCCCCCGCGTCCCCCTCCCTCCTCCCCACCCCCCGCGCCCCCCGCCGCCTCTCTCCTCCTCCCCGCGGCGCCCCGCAACCCTGTCCCCGCGCAGCCCCCGCCCGACACCGCCCCGCCTTCCCCCCACCCATACCCCCCTCCATCCTTTCCCCAATTTTCCCCTCCCGCTGCTCTCCGCCGGCCGCCCCCGCCCGCCCCGCGCGGGCGCGCGCCGGAGCGCGCGGGCGCGGGCGGGCGCGCCGCCGCGGCTGCCCGGGCACGAGCCCACCCGCGCGTGCAGCGTGTCTGTGCGTGAGTGTGTGTGCACGCGTGTGTGTGTGTGTGTGTGTGTGCACGCGTGTGTGTGTGCGCGTGTGTGCGCGCGCCCCTGTGCGAACGCCGGTGCCTCGGCGCCGCCCGGCCGCGGGGTGCTGTTTGTGTGCGTTTCTCACCGAAGCCTTCCCCGGCCGCAAAAAATCCTCCTCGGCTTCCTCGTCCTCCGCCGCCGCCACCGCCCCCGCGCACCGAACAGGCGCCTTCATGTGCTGCCACCATGCTTGGGCCCTGGGGATTTCGGGAGAAGTAAGTACCAGGGTTGACTTTTCTCGCGCTCTCTTTTCTTCCTCTCTTCCTTCTCCCCCTTACACCCCCCCTCCAACACACCCCCCCCGCCCCTTCCCGCCGGGTCTTTCCTTGCTGTTTCTACCCCCCCCCCCCCGCCCCTCCTCCGCCCCCCTTCCCCCACCCCCAGCCATTTCTCCCAATTCTGGGTGCTGCTCGGCTGGGTGGCAGTGTCCGGCTGGGGCCGCTTGCTTGCTGCTGCTGTCGGCGGTACTGAAAGCTGCTGCTTCGAGCCGGATATGCAGTGCGGTAATCTGAGGGATGAACTCTTTGGGGGAAAAAGCACACACACACACGAGAAAAATCCCCATGCAGCCCCGTTCCCCCCCTCCCCCTCTCCCAGTATGAACCTCTGTAGGGAGCTGGCGAACAGCAGCATGCAGTCATCACACAGGGGTTTCCAGGGCGGGATTGCAACCTTGCATATAGCCAGCTACAACTTTATTTTCTCTACCTCCCATCCCCCCACCCCCCCCCCCCTTTTTTTTTTTTTTTTTCAGAGAAAGGGAGAAAGGAGGCGGGAGGGAAGATTGTATTTGCCTCCTTTGCTAACCATAATTGAATTAAAGTTGTAAAATGCCTGGGATTTTAACACTGACCGAGCAGGTTTTCAATAGCTTTTTTTTTTTTTTTTCCTCCGAAGATCTGTCAGTTAATGAATGGATCTGATCGAGCTGAGAAAGAATATGCTAGAGACATGCCTTTGAGTAAAATTTTTGCTGCCTTTTTGCAGTGAAGCCTTTTGGTTTGAGTAATTCCGATCCAGTTGACGTCTGGTCAAAATTAGAGAGATTCGCCGAGACTTCCGATTTCTTGCTGCATGACTGCCTTTGCTGCAAGTGCCAAATTTGCAGCCTTGAACCTGATGCCACAGGAGATGTCTTGCAGTGCTGAGACTTGACGGTTTTTAGGATGCGTTCCTCCAAACCAGAGTTGTGGCATGAGGATAGAAGCTCTGAGGTGGGCAATAGAAAATGCAAGCCTGCTCCAAGCCCCTAGCATTTAAGCCCAGATGATTTATTAGCTTTCCCCTACCAACACACACAATGCATATATTTTCCTTATTCACATTGCTTTTAGGCTAGTAGAAGTAGAAGAAAGCCACAAGGAGTCAGAAAGACTGCAAGAAGGAATGGAAAAGGGATTTGTTTCTGACCAGATGAAATCTGGGTGTTAAATCACTGATGCAGGTCAATGGTAGGGTTCCCCCTCCACTCCCCACTGGCTTTTAATCAGCCTGAGTGTCTTCTCCCCTAAAGGATGAAGAGTACTGACAGCCATCGCTGCTTATAATCAGTAACTCTGATGCTTGGAGTGTTGGCGATGAGATATTTCCATGAGACCTATTTAGATCTCTCCGCTTCTACCAGGCTAGTTTTGCAGAACGTTGGGAATAAGCGGTATGTCAGATATGGCTGAGACTCCGAAGATGATCTGCATGCTTTACATTTTTCACAAATTTTGGGTGAGTGGTTAAAACATTTCCTCTAAGAGTGAGTGTGTGTGTGTGGCTGTGTGTGTAAGACCTCTGCCTGATATTCTTCACTGTTGCATTGTACATAACTTGATTCCAATCAAGATGATTTACTTGTGTAAAGATACAAAATTTCTCTCACTTGACAGCTTTTAAGTGCACTGAGTAGGAGGCTAATGTATTTAATTTCATTACCGAATAATTCTGCCACAAAAGTCCTCTGTGGTGTGTGTGTGTGTGTGGCTGTGGCTGTGTGGCTGTGTGTGCATATGTGCAGATGGGTGTGTGCCTGTGTGCATGCATGCTTTGTAAATGTATAGATAAAAATAATCACATGAAAGAGTTTTAAGAAATAGGTGATTTGGAGAAACTGTCAGTATCCTCTCTGTTGAATTAAGCTGCTGTTTTCAGCACTGGGCATTTTTATCTGGCTTCCTACCATGGCTTTTCCACCACTGGTTAAAAATCAAGGTAGCACTTTGGCTCTGTTAAAATAGGGAAAGACCTTAATGCGCTGTTCACTGAGGAGGTTCTGAAGGGAAGGGGGAGCTGGGTAATAGGGGAGGTGGGAAACCTCGTAAAATGGTGCTTCTTTTCTCTTAAATTAGAACCGTGAAACCGAACTGACAGCCATTTTATGTATATTTATGGGGCTGGTTGTGAAAAAGAAATCCAATGAAACATTGAAATGTACCACATATGAATAGAACTAGAATGATTCCTACTGCGATCTCACCTTTTTAAACACTGCAGGCATTTGACTCACTAGGAATTTCCCATCAACCTTCTAATCAATGCATGTCATTCAGTTTTCAAAAGTGTGGGAATTAGAAGTGACAGGGGGATTTTTTTGTTTGTTTGATTACCAGTCCATTCTCCACTCCACTGAAGATATATACAAACTTTGTGTCCGCTGTAAATTTTATGGGGTTATGCTATTATGTTGCTTTCTTTTTTCTCTCCTTACCCTTACAGGAAATAAAATGTACGCTTGCTGCTCCACAGTAACTTTGGAACAGGACCTCAACAAAAAAATGCATATCTGGATGCTGCAGACGATCGCGTTTGCTTTAACATCACTAGTCCTTTCGTGGGCAGAAAGCATCGAGTATTATGGGGAAATCTGTGATAATGCGTGTCCTTGTGAGGAGAAGGACAGCATCCTAACAGTGAGCTGTGAAAACAGAGGGATCATCAGCCTTTTTGAGATCAGTCCACCGAGGTTCCCTGTCTACCACCTCTTGTTGTCTGGGAACCTTTTGAACAGGCTGTACCCAAACCAATTTGTTAATTACACGGGGGCTTCGATTTTGCATCTAGGGAGCAATGACATACAAGACATTGAAACAGGGGCCTTTCATGGTCTGAGAGGCTTAAGAAGGCTACACTTGAACAATAACAAGCTGGAACTTCTACGAGACGACACTTTCATTGGTCTAGAGAGTTTGGAATACCTACAGGTTGATTATAATTATATTAGCATCATTGAACCTAATGCCTTCAGCAAACTGCATTTGCTGCAGGTGCTGATTCTCAATGATAACCTCCTCTCCAGTTTGCCCAACAACCTTTTCCGTTTTGTGCCCTTAACTCACTTGGATCTGAGGGGTAACCGGCTGAAGCTGTTGCCCTATGTGGGCCTTTTGCAGCACATGGATAAAGTGGTGGAGCTGCAGCTGGAGGAAAACCCCTGGAATTGTTCTTGTGAGTTGATTGCTCTAAAGGATTGGCTAGACAGTATCTCGTACTCTGCACTGGTGGGAGATGTGGTTTGTGAGACCCCTTTTCGCTTACACGGTCGAGATTTGGATGAAGTTTCCAAGCAGGAGCTTTGCCCCAGGAGACTCATCTCGGATTACGAAATGAGGCCACAGACACCATTGAGCACCACAGGGTATTTCCACACTACCCCAGCCTCAGTCAACTCCGTGGCCACTTCTTTCTTCAGCTGTTTACAAATCCCCCTTGAAGCCCCCCAAAGGGACCCGCCAACCCAACAAGACGAGGGTGCGACCCCACCTCCCGTCTGCCCTCCAAAGACCTGGGATACAGCAACTACGGACCCAGCATTGCCTACCAGACCAAATCCCCGGTGCCTTTGAGTGTCCCACTGCCTGCACTTGCAACTTGCAGATTTCTGACCTGGGCCTCAATGTCAATTGTCAGGAGAGGAAGATTGAGAGCATTTCTGAGCTACAGCCCAAACCTTATAATCCTAAGAAGATGTATCTGACAGAAAACTACATCGCTCTGGTACGCAGGGCAGATTTTGTGGATGCCACCCGGGCTGGATTTACTGCACCTGGGCAATAATCGTATCTCGGTCATTCAGGACCGGGCTTTTGGGGATTTAACTAATTTGCGAAGGCTGTACCTGAATGGGAACCGGATTGAGCGGCTGAGCCCAGAGCTGTTCTATGGGCTACAAAGCCTACAGTACCTTTTCTTGCAGTACAATGTCATCCGGGAGATAGAGGCGGGCACCTTTGAACCCATCCCCAACCTTCAGCTCTTGTTTTTGAATAACAATCTTCTGAGATCTTTGCCTGGGAACATTTTTTCTGGTCTCTCCCTCTACAGGCTGAGCCTGCGGAGCAACCACTTCTCCTACCTGCCAGTGAGCGGGGGTGCTGGACCAGCTGAAATCCCTCCTGCAGATCGACCTGCACGAGAATCCCTGGGACTGTACCTGCGACGTGGTAGGCATGAAGCTGTGGCTGGAGCAGCTCAACACCGGCGTCCTGGTGGACCAGGTGATCTGCGAGTCCCCGAAGAAGTTCGCCCAGAGCGACATGCGAGCCGTCCGGGCGGGAGCTTGCTGTGCCCCGACTACTCGGACATCGTCGTCTCCACGCCCACGCCGTCCCCGGGCCAGCTCCCGGCCAGGACCACCCCCTCCTCCTCCACCGTGCGCCTCAATGGCACGGTGGCGGTGGGGCGCCTCCACGCCTGCGGGCGTCGGCGGCGGCGGCTCCTCGGTGCCGCTCTCGGTGCTGATCCTCAGCCTGCTGCTGGTCTTCATCATGTCGGTCTTCGTGGCGGCGGGGCTCTTCGTGTTAGTGATGAAGCGGCGCAAGAAGGGCCAGGGTGACCACGCCAGCGCCAACAACTCCGACGTGAGCTCCTTCAACATGCAGTACAGCGTCTACAGCGGCGCCCACCACCACCACCACCACCCGCACCTCCAGCAGCACCCTCCCCACCGCGGCGGCGGCGGCGGGGGGGGCGCGGCGCTGCCCAAAGTGAAGACCCCCGCTGGGCACGTCTACGAGTACATCCCGCACCCCTTGGGCCACATGTGCAAAAACCCCATCTACCGCTCCCGGGAGGGCAACGCGGGCGAGGATTATAAAGACCTCCACGAGCTCAAGGTCACCTACAGCAGCCACCCCCTGCAAGCGGGGGGGGGCACCCCCAGCCTCCCCCGCCGCCCCCGCCGCCGCCGGCGCCCGGCGGGGAGGATGTGCCCGGGCGCAGCCCCGCGTACAGCGTGAGCACCCATCGAGCCGCGAGAGGAGCTGCTCTCCCCGGTGCAAGACGCCGATCGCTTTTACAGGGGCATTTTGGAGCCCGACAAACACTCCTCCTCCTCCACGCTGGGCACAGCCGGCTCCACCCTCCCCGACTACCCCAAGCTCCCCGCCGCCTACACCTATTCCCCCCAACTATGACCTTAGGCGTGCCCACCAGTACTTGCACCCGGGGCCGGGGGGACGGCAGGCTCCGGGAGACGGTTGCTCTACAGTCCCCCGAGTACTGTCTATGTAGAGCCCAACAGGAACGAGTACCTGGAGCTAAAAGCAAAACTAAACGCAGAGCCGGACTACCTCGAAGTGCTGGAAAAACAGACCACATTCAGCCAGTTCTGAGAAACAGTGCAGAGAAACCCCTTTCCCGCCAACCACAGCAGCTCCTTCTCTAGAGTATTTTGTATTTAATAACCCACATGCAAAACAAAGAAACATAAATGCTGACCTCCCCCTGCCCCACCTCACCCCCCTCTTTTTTCCCCTTAAATTCATTTTATTGTAGGGTGAAGTGCCTTGGCACGGGATTTTTCAGCTTTTGGGAATGATTCTGAAAGAGTGTGCTGTTTATTTTATTTCATTTTCGGCTGCCTTTATTTTTTTATTATTATTTATTTTATTTTTTTATTTATTTTTTTTTTTTTACTCTGTAAGTAGAAAACCACCTATTATGTAAACTGGCACAACACTGTTATTGTGCATGAGTCTATGTGTGCTTGGGGAAGGTGGCAGGAGGGTCTTGTCAGGTCATATTCAGGTTACAAGTACAAAAGTGATGGTCCTTGTGTTTTTTTTGTTTGTTTGTTTTGTTAGTGTTTTTTTTTTTTCTTGTGTCTTTTTTGTTTTTGTTTTGTTTTGTTTTTTGTTTTGTTTTGTTTTCTTTTAAACCAACATTGTTTAATTTTATTTTCTTTCTGGTTATGTACAGCGCACATTTTCCCCCTTTAGCCATGTTAGCCATGGGTGAGTTTAAATGGCTTTTATGGAGAGATTAGCACACCCCGACTTTAATACAAGGTTTCCTTTTTTTAAGGATGTGTTTGTATGCTTTCTGGACTTTTGAATTAAAAAAATATATAATATATTATGATCGTTAAAAGGATCGCTGTAGATGTGGACAAATCATTAAAGAGTGCAGAGATATATGATCCATAACTGGGTAGTGAAAATAACTTATTGATGAAATATAAAAAAAATATTTTATTGTAGCACCTATTTTTATGATGCACATTAGCATTTCTCTTTCCTTCACTATTTTAGGACCGAATCCTTCAAATTCTTACTCACTTAAGTATCTTTACTTGTGAAAGAAGTCCCAGCTTAAACCTTCATCCTGCAGGCACTTAAGCACATGAACAACTTTAATCATGTGTGTAGCCCTGCAGAGCATTAATATACTCATCATTCTTACAAGTAAAACTACTGGGAGTTTTTTTTTTTTTTTTTTTTTTTTTTTTTTCTCCAGGATGGGTTCCAAAGTCTGCAGATGCTCTGAAGTGTTGCACTACATTGAGAGCTGTTTTGTTTTTTTTTTTTTTTTGCCTTTTTTTTTTTCTCAAAGCCAATACAGTATCATGATAACCTTATAAATCATTATACATAATCCCAATTAAGACAAATCTTAACAGACAATCTAAGACATATAATCTGTTCACAATAGGAAAAAATAATGTTTCTTTATGCTAAAATATGCCTTTTAGCAACCTCCTGCTCAGGCATCTAGCGGGGCAAGCTAGTGAGGGCCATGTAGTAGGCATTCATCTTAGCAGGAAAAAAAAATGCTTTGGTTTTATCAGTATTCTTTCTCTTTTTTGTTGTTCCCCCTTTTTCTTTCTTTCTTTCTTTCTTCTTTCTTTCTTCTTTCTTCTTTCTTTCTTTCTTTCTTTCTTTCTTCTTCTTTCTTTCTTTCTTTCTTTCTTCTTTCTTTCTTCTTTCTTTCTTTCTTTCTTTCTTTCTTTCTTTCTTTCTTTCTTTCTTTCTTTCTTTCTTTCTTTCTTCTTTCTTTCTTTTCTTTCTTTTTCTTTCTTTTCTTTCTTCTTTTCTTTCTTTCTTCTTTCTCTCTTTCATTCATTAGTTAAACCAAAACACAATGACTTGACAGTGGTTGTAGCCAGTTTCTGATTGCTTAGTACAGACCCTCATGTTTACTGGCATTTCAGAAGATCAAATGATGGACTGTACACATCTATTTACAATATCTTTACCCCTCTGGGCAGCAGGCAATGGCAAGTATATTGATAAACACAGCATCACTGTAAGATGGGACAACTGATGTCTCTCGTATGTATCCCAGCACATGTGATTTTTTAATAGTTTCTGAATAAACACTTGATAAATATTTCAAATGTGAGAATATGAAATGATGAGTATCTGAATTTTAAAATTTCTTGCCAATATCATCTGTTTATTTGTTGGTTTCTCTTTACTAGCAATTATGCTTCATCAGAAAGTCATAACATTTTTAGGCATCATATAATGTGTTCTTTATCTTTAAAACGCAATATACGGTCATTACCAGCATATATAACATGGGTCAGAACTACACATAAATAATTGTCTCACCAACGTATTGAGTAGGATAGTTCTGTATTTACATTTTGTTTCGTTGATAAAGTGGTCTTCAGTATATGGAAAAGGGTATATTTCACATGGGATCTTCTCTTTCTTGACAAGGTTGTCATGTTTGGTATTGTTTGCAGAGTTGATCACTAGTACATCTCTTATTGCAAAAGGGTTCTGTTCTGTTATGTTTTTCCTATCCATGTGCAGTATGTCACTTTTTACAGAAACAAAGCTATATAGCTGGTCCTTTGGAATTCAAGATGTTTTGTAGGCATGTGTTCCTTCCTCTATGGCACCAACACAGAGCAAAAGAAAAAAAAAAAAAAAAAAGCAAAACCCCCCACATGACTTTATTTAACTTGGACAGTTTAGTATGTGGAGTGTTATTTCAGTTTGAAGTGCAGATAGAGTGTTCTTTTGTCACAAGAGAAATAACTTATCTATTATCTGTACTGCTCTTCATTTCCTGCAGATTTCTCATTGACACTAGTGAGAAATGTGAGTACTGCTACCTGAGGTGCAGTTCTGGAACCCTAATTTTGAATTACCTCCTTTCTAACTATTGCTGAAACCACTGTCCTGGTTCTCCTTTCATTTAAACTCGGTAGAGGCCCAGTGTTGCTAAATGGGTATAAGTAAGGAAATTTTCAGCTTCACTGGCTTTGTCATTCAGTAAGAGGAAGGAAGGCTTACTCAGTAAGAATTGAATGAGAAATTCCTGCAAACAGTGTGCAGCCTTTCATGTGTATATGTATTTTTTTTCTCTCTGGGTCTAAACTTATAAACAGGAGTTTGCATGGGATTCAACAGAAATGTAGGATTAGGTTCTTAATGTGAAAGGTACATTTTACATGGCATTCTGCCACAAAGAGGCAGCATCCACAAATGAGTAAATGAACAGGAATTGCTTGAATTTATAGCCAATTATTAAATAGCCAATAACTATTCCTCAGCAATCTCTTTATGCTTGCATTCTGATGTTGCTATTTCTGGGGCTGGTAGTACTGATGCTTCCACATTTTCTAAATATATTTAATAACAAGATTTGAATTTATTTATTTTTTTCCGTTAGCATCTATATGAAAATCAGAACAATTCATTTAAATTCCTTCAATTTCTCATTTTCAGTAGAAAAAATATATTATTTTACTATATAGTAGTTCCATTACTGGAGAAAGAAAGATGCTTAAGTTACCTTCAGAAAGTGCATTCTTGAAGACAAATCTTCAAAAAGGATGCAGAGTGTAAAATAGTATCTTCAGTCTATAATTATCCTGCAATACACCTGACAGGGCTATTTGTGAATGAGGACTTTAATGGAAGTAGGATTTCCCACTCAATGACTACAATGATGTACTATCTATGGAAAATTATAGTAAGAAAAAGTAGATGGAAATGTCAGTTGACAAAAGATTTGAAATTACAGAATAAGGGTTTTGTTTGTTTGTTTGTTTGTTTTTTTTTTTTTTGTTTAAGAAAAAGTTTTGTATATTAATATGTCTCTGTTTTGTTAACAAGATCATTGAAAGCTGAATGATGGTTAGTGCTGACCAAAGGGGTAAAAGTGTCAGAAGTAAAAAAAACATTCATCCCTATTTTAAGAATTCAAAATATTATTTTAGCTTATTTTAGGCTTATTATCAGACTATTTTAGTCTGGTGGCCAGACTGATTTATTTATTTATTTTTGATGAGTTATATTGAGCTTACTGAATCACTCATATGGCCTCACTTTTTTTTTTTTTTCTTTTTCCAAAAAGTGCATGAAATTCTGTAATAAAAGATGAAAAAAGGTGGAAAAGACTTCTCAATGTTACTACTAGAATCAAAACATGGACCATGATAATATAGAACATTTAAGCTCATCAAATAAAATAAATTCTTTGTATTTTCTGTTGCTTTTCAGTATTTTGCCAATTCAATGCCCTAAATATTCATGGTGAGTTTAAGGGTGAGATTCTTTTTTTCTCTCTAACAGTCTAACATAAATGCAGCTTCCAATATAATGCCTCTAGGGCCTAAATTCTATCACTTTTTTTTTTTTTTTTTTTGTCCCATTATTTTACTGGTCATTTAAGTTTGTAAAAACATGTACAGATGATTCTGTATACTGCAGTGTTTAATTTCTGAATGTTTTCCTGTGTTTTAATTTTTGAAAAACACATCTTCATGTGTTTTCTTGTATTTTCATTTTTTTTCTATAACGTTTTCATTTTTTTGGTAATGTTTCTTAGGAGCATTTCCTTTATATGTTAGATGTAGTGGTACCTTTTCTCATATCACATAATAATTATTAAAGTAATATAACAAAAATAATATCTAAATATCATTAATTAAGAGCCTCTGTCCCACAGAAAACACATCTAAGAAAATATATCTGAAAAGTCACTAACAGATAATCATGGCTGGTGGTAAAATGTGAAGGTAATATCCAAGTTCTTGTGGTTGCTTAGACACATTTGAGCTGGAGCTCAAATGTGACCAGTGTGTTGTGAGTTTCTTACAGAAACTTAGAAGTCTGAGTCTGCTTAATGCATATGGTTCCCACTCAGGGCAGTCTGTTAAAGCAAATCCTGAAGGATCTGACTTGATGACAGGGTGAATAACAGCTTCTTCATTTTTAGAAAGAAGGCTCTTTATATTACCTGGTGTCTCTGGGGATACTGAATAGCCTTTCATGCGAGTAAAAACTGGCATACTGAAATGCAGCATCTCCAAAACAGCCCCCAGAGAAGGGTGCCAGAATCTTTGGTTGTCTCATGCAGAACTGAGAATGATATTGGTACTCCTGGCATTAAGAAGAAAAATTAAGGGAGAAAAGAGAGAATGGCAGACACAATTCCATAGCTGTCAGCCTTCAAATGGTCTTAACGCTTGTATTGATTATTTGATTGTAGGGAACTTGCACCTCCTTTCTGCAACATCCATTTGTTCTGGAGAATGTAGAACCTCAAGCCAAAGAGTGACAACTGGGTGGAGAAGTATATGTGTGAGGTGGTTGTGTGAGAAGTTTGGACAGAATAGCAGCACTATGAATGAGGCAGCCACTTGTTCATTTGAATAATTTCCCAAATCTTCTAAGAAAATTTGCAATGTGCTCTGCTGTAACGAAAGCATATAAATCTCCTTGCAGTCAAGCAATACTACCTTTTGGATTTGTCTTTATCCATCTATGTATAAATACTATCCTAATATATATATATTACAACTCTTTACAATTTATATTATTTTCTTACATTTCATTATTTAGCAACATTTCAGAGTACCTAGTAGTATGATAACACTCCAGAAATACTATGCACTTTTGGACTATTTTTTTATTCTTAAAGCACTGAACAGAACAGAGTTAGGAAGCACAAAGAAATGCATTTAGGTCATAGGAACCAGAGGCATTAAATTCACTGAATATACAAAGAAATAAAGTGTAATGAAGTTTGTAATCAAATGGTTATCAAATTAACTATTTAACGTATAGCTAATGGGCCATATTTTCCTTCTAGTGGTATAAAACTGGATTCCATTGACTTGTCAAAGTTACAAAACATTTACCTTGCTCTTGTGAGTTAGGCTTTATGTTACTGAAATAAGTCATTCTCTTAGCATTATTCTTTCGTAAATGGAAAAATTTGAATACAAGAGTCATAAACATTTGCAGTACTACTATTTACCCTCAAAATGAATTACATCTATTTTCAATCTGCTGAAAAATTAACTGAACATTAATATAGTATATCACTGTGAAATTTATCTCAGAACCATAATGTCCTGATTATGTGGGGAAGTTCAATTTGCATATACATATGTAGCCCTTGAGCATGATGGACAAAATGAAGTGACACCATGTTTTATTTAATTCTGTGGGCTTGGTACTCCAACTTTGAATTAGGTTTGATAAAAATTATTTTTCATGTCATGTTTTGTTTGTTTGCTTGTTTGTTTGTTTTCACTCATTGAGTGTATCACCATTTTTACTGCAGTTGTGCAGCCTTATTTTTACAATGTATTTAAGTTTTGCAGAAAACTGTGGATGATGTCAAAACTAAAGAAGATTTTTATTTTTGTTCTTTCTGTTTGGACACATTTTTAACTGTTATATATCATGACATTGTTTGGGGTGACCTTCCAAAAATACATCTACAATGGGTAAGATAGAGTTGAAATAATAAATGTCTAGTTTAATATATCATGTAATAAAAACATTTTATTGTCATGATTTCAAAAATATATTTGATTTTGTGAGTGTTAGATTATCAATACATTCGACCATTCTGTTAAATTTGTAGCGATATCTTGACAAAGAAAAAAAAATAAAAGTTTATATTCCTGTTTGGGAAACGGGACGAATATTGTTGTCAGGGAAATCGTATCAGCTTTAATCAAAATTGCATTTTAAAAAATGACTAAGTTAAGATGTCTTAAAGTAAAGCTTGAAAGGTGAAAATCTAGTTTTCTAATTAAGGAAAACAATTTAATTGCCAAGATTAATATTTTAATTCTACCATCTGCATACTAAAAAAGAAATGCATATACATATGTATGTGTATATATACAAAAGTGTATGTATATATATACGTGTATGTATGCATACACATATCTATCTATATTTCATTAGTTAACATTATCTGATATAAGAATATTTCCATTTGTCTTTTGAAGTCTTTTAAGCCTGGAATGAAGCACAGGGTAGACTGCTATATTTTCAAAGACAATAACTTTTATATATCTTATATAATATATATATATAGTTATATATATATATATATATATATATATATATATAGTTATATAAATGTTGATTTGGTATTACTAGAAACAAATGATCAAGCCCAAATCCAGTTTACAACTGCCTGAATATAGAGTGAGGAAAATTGATATTCCTGCTTCTTAAAACTCCACTTTTTACACTTGAAGCAGTGTCACATAATGAGTGGCAGAAATTTAAACCTGCTGTAATTTAATTACAATAATAACAATTAATTTGTCCAATCAAGTGGCTAAATAAACACGACAAATGTATCTGTGAAAATGAAAACAGTCCTTACAAATATTAGATATCTGATTTCAGTTTTCAAATAATAAATACATAACTGTGTTTAATTATGAAATAATCATTGCAGGCACTGATTTGCTCCTGTGTAAACGCTGATCTTAGGTGAAATATTCAATTTTTTAATTGCAGGTATACTAAAGCTCTTATTCCTATAGCAGTTATTTTCAAATAAAATTAAAGCAGGGTTGTTCACAGTATCAATACTCTTCAGATATGATACTTTTTTTCTCATTGTAAATTCTATTTTAAAATTTATAAAATTAAACATTTTAAATGCAATTTCAGGTTGACTATTTTTTTTTTTTTCAAAAAATAATTAATAATCCATTTTTACAATTTTAAACAGTTTTACATAGTGCCTATTTTAAGTCATTCATAGAACTACTTATCAATGATATATTACTTTATAATATAGTTACATTGAGCATTCTGTTAGATTTTATCGGATATATAGCAAATATATAGCAATATATAGCAAAAACAAATACTGATAGGATACAGTATGGCTCACATTAATATCAAAATTCAAGAATATATATGTCATAAATTTTCAAATTTATAAGAATTTATAAGAAATGCCAATATTAAGACCAAATAACTCAAGACATACACTTCACACTTTCAAAGAATGAATATTCTGATGAGTCTTTCCCTCCCAAGTATAAAAATCTTGCTTGGGTATGATGAAAAGTGCATCAAAGGAAAAATAATATGACTATTCAGTGTATTTGATTTTTTTTTATGTAAATGAAAATTTCCCCTCCTCCACCTTAAAAAAAAAAAAAAAAATCTTTATAGTTTATCTTATGTCTTTGTTTCCTCCTGCAATATTTGAGACTGGTTATTAAATGCTTACGTTAGATAGGAAAAATATATGTTGCAAATGAATTTCAAATCTTTATCTGTTAAATATCTCAATCAGTTAAAACAATTCAGTGATTTATAACTTTGAGTGTTTCTATAGATTATTGTCTAAGGCAATTACAATATTCTTGGTCTTTCTAAGGGTGGATATTTTTAGTTTATCTACATCCAAAAATAACATGCAATGTAATCAGTTCTCATTGTGGAAAATATTTTAAAATGCTTTATATTGACGAATTCATAAATTTTATAATATTAATGTTTCAAAAACATTGCAACTGTATAAATTTGTCTTAACAGCTGAGCATTTTCCATTTTATTTTTCTGTTTTCTTATCTTTTTTTTTTTTTTTTTCCCTATTCATTACTTGTAATCAAACCACATTCATAGAATAATTCCTTTGTTTTGTAGTCTGCTTTTTATTTTATATTGTGCATGGACCACAATAGTCTGCAAAAGGACCTAAGCTATTGTTCTCAAGTATGTATATGTTCTTTTAAAGAAAAAATATTAGACTCTTTGTACAGATATTGATTTTCTAAGCAGAAAATGGCTTCCCCTCCCTCCCTCCCTCCCAATTTTTACACTGGGAGGCAGTGAAGAGGCATGAGTGTTTCCCCATGTAGCTCTGATAGCTGGAGTAATACCATAAGCAAAATCCTCATCAGTGTGACTAGAAATGATGTTTTAGGTAGAATTGTTGTTGTTGTTGTGGTTTATTATTATTATATATATTTTTTAATTCTACTTGTAGCATCATTGCTGTAGACCTGTAATATATGCACATGCATATATAAATATAGTTATATGTATTTACGTTTGGGCACCAATGAAGAATGAACCTTTTCTTTTTCCTTTTTCATTTTTCCTTTTTCCCTTTTCGTTTTCATTTTTCGTTTTTCGTTTTTCCTTTTTCCTTTTTCCTTTTTCTTTTTTCCTTTTCATTTTTTCCTTTTTCCTTTTTCCTTTTTAAATGCACCTTGTCTCAAGAAAAAAAAAGTTTTATAAATAGGCAATGCTTATATAATTTTTTTTTTCAGCACAATACTTTAAGTGGTAAATCAATATGTATTGATTAATATCTAGAGATATAGAGATGTAGATCACATCAATAATTTTTAATGAAGTCTGAAATGTTTATTTTTACCTTTTTGGCATAACAGGTAATAGCTACCATAAAAAAAAAAAAAAGTGACAAGGTACCATAATATCGTAGTGAATAATAAAATCTATTAGGTTTATTGTGTGATATATTAATTAAAAATTCTACTAATGCCTTTTGTACATCAACTTTTCCTTAGCATTTTCCCTAAAGAATAAGTTGCTATTCTTTTGAGAAAAGTTGTTTCTGTAATATGAAAGGTAGTTAAGATAATAATTGTAAATCCAGCAGTTTTTAGAAATAGCATAGACTGTATTTATATTGGTCAATATTTTTTCATCCATATGTGAGTTTTGATACTGAATGTGTTCCATAATCTTCAGTATACCTTAGATACTGAATGAGTTCTGTAACTGAATATTTCTTAAGACTTATCTGATTACAAATAAGTTTTGTTAGATTTGGTTAGGATCAGAGGTTTAATTATGGAACAAGAAAAAAGAAGCATCTTCTCATCATTGTGTTTTCATAATATTTATCTCTAGATCTCTCACCAATTAATTAGATTTTTAAAATGTTAAGATGCTAATTTCACCTCATTTACTCTTTAAATGTTTGAGAATTAGTTACTACTCTAACTAACCATTCATAGTGAAATAAGAATTCCCTGATTTGGCCTGATCAATACTACATCAGTTCAAATTACTTACTGAGTGAAATTATTTTTCTTTTACATTTGCCTTATACTTAGTTACCCTTACTTCCTGCTCTGTGTGTTGATGTAAGGCTTCACATTTGATCATTTAATCATTAAATATTAATATTACTTCACACCCAAAATAATCATGTAACATGGTAATGAGGAAAAAAAATCAAACATAAATTTTGTTTTCTGACTACTTCCCATATGTAAATAATGTGATTAACATGAGCAGTTTTATCAGATTTAGTTGAGATTTATGTATAACATACTTTCATGTTTCAGAAAAGGCATGCAAATATATGTCTGACACATACAGGCAAGTCAATCATTAGTCTGAGTTCTGGCTTGCTTGATTGAGAATTAACTGCTTCTTAACATATTAGGATAATGATAATTGTAACCAAAGTCTTTACTTCCTCTGAAGATGAAGCAAAAATCTTAGCAGAACTTGTTTATACTTGTGTAGAAAATATGTGATTAGGTTTATGTATTAGACAACATTACAGTATTTTTATGTGCTCAGTAAGGCATGAGTGCTTGAAACCTAATGCAAGTTAGGTTTCTGAAAGGGTTATGATTTGTTTTGATTTATTTTTAATTTAATGTTACTGGCTTGAGAAGGTTATTTATAATAATTCTTAAGTCTAAGCAGAAAGGTACTGGAAGGATTAACAAAGATTTTTATTTATTCAGAAATCCAAATTCTAAAGTCATGCATAAATTATAGGTAGTTATGTTTTGAATTTCTTCATTTAGGCCTGTCATCTAAAAAATTAGAATTTTTTATTCAAACAGAAAAACAGGTTTTGAATGACTTTTAATAGCCATCAACCAAAGGTTTCAACAAGAATTGTCATTATTGTTGTTGAACTTTGCAAAATCAGATCATATTTATTTTTAAATAGAGGCCTAATATCTTTGCACTTTTCTGCTAGTTGAATTTCCTCAGTCATGAATATGAGCCCTTTTTAATGAATTCACATTTTGGGAATATGTCAATTTATGTTTATCTAATTTTAAATATCTAAAAGATAAATGTTGTCGAAACTATTTCTTAACACTGAGAAGAAAGTATTTATTTGCAGGGCAAAGAGTCTGAAAGCAAGGATTGTTGCTACTAGGAGTAGAAAGGATACCTTTATTTTTTCATTGTCCAAATACATACATGCAAAAGTAAAAATATAACTAGTATTGAATATTCAGAATATTACAAAATCTTACATTTTTAACGTATATTTTTTTTTTCTTTTAAACATATAAACAGCCTTTTAACCCTTGCTATAAGATTTTTTCATATAAAAGACATAGCAGGAAAAAAAAAGTCAGAACAGAGGCAGATATTTTGATTAAATTTATATAACTAAAAGAATCTTTTTGATCAGCTGGTTTATTTTTGTTTACACGGGAATCAAAATTCTGCATGTCAAATCTGGAAAATATGGTGTCATGAAATGCCTTAGTGCCTGGACAAATAATTACTCAGCAGCATTAAAATTGCTACAGCAAACTGAAACTTGAAATTAACATATGATGTTCTGTGAATATGGGAGATATTTGTGAGAGTGCTTTGTTGAAAACTAATTGATAATTATGGCTTGCATTCCTCTAACACCTTTTTTTTCCCAAAAGGATCTTAAAGTGCCTTGCAAAACTGGAGCCCGTTCTTGCCCTGACTGAAGTCAGTGGGAACGCTGCCAACGTGAACATCTCTGGGCACTTAAGCCAATAAGAACTGCATTCAAATATCACTTCTCCTACCACTGAAATGTATAAGCGTTCAACTCACAAAGCAATATTCCCAAGTGGTTTAAGACAGAAAGTGAATATTGTCATATGCAGACAGACATTTTTATGAAAGGAAATATAATATTAAAGGAGTACATTGTCCAAATATTAAAGTTAATATTCCAAATTTGCTTAACATCTCTGTCTGAGACTTCATCCAAACACATATTTTTTTGTATTTTCTTTTTTTTTCTCATAGATGAACATTAATTTCCTTAGTTATAATGACTGATGCACTGATGCCACTTTAATTGTTCATGTGTTACATACACCTACTTCAAGGGTCAGATTTGAATTTTTTGTGCAATAGAATAAAATAATTTCAGAAAAAGTATAACATGGAAATGCAGAAAATCGTGTATATATATTGTAATATTTTTCTGATTGTTTTGTAATTGCTGCCTGAGTTGAATTACAGACAATATTGGCATATATTTCCATACTTTTTCATTTTGCATATTAAGCTAATTGCTGCAGTAGTTTGAGGACAGGATTAGATTTTTTTATTATTTTTTTTTTTGGTACCTGTTATTCCAGACAGTTGGAAGCGAGTTTTACGTCATGTATTCTGATACTTTTATTTTTAAAACTAGGCCTTTCATGTAACTACAAAACAAACAAACAAACATTAAATTACATACAGTAGTGAAAATAAAGGTGATCTAATTCAGAAATTAGTAATACTGTAAAAATGCTTGAATTATTTTTCACCTAACTATTTTTATAAATATTACTGAATGATCAATTAAAAATTTTAATGGTCTTAAAATTATTAAAATTTATCAAATGAAAGAGGAGAACTTTCAAAGTATAAAATATTCCTTAGTTGTTGGACTATTTTGTTTGACTCTAATTAGATACTATCAGACAGGACTGAAAAATAAGCAGCTCTGACAGTAACTAAGGTATAGAACAACTTATCTAGTAGAATATCTGTCAGCTGAAGTCTTTGAATCAAATAGTTCATACATGCAGTATATTGAAAAAGAAGTTATAGATAACAGGGGTACTTAGACAGTTCAACACTTTCCTTCTAGTCTTTGGGGTAAATATTTATTAAATCTTCTGGCAAAATCACAGAAGATGCAGCTTTGCATTTTTGACACGTTCAAGATGAAAATGCTCTTTATGGTTCAACAAAATATTATATTTACCTTATTAAAGAGAGAGAGAGAGACAGACAGAGAGAACCCCAATTTTTAAAGATTTTTTTTTTTTTCTCGTTCTGTAGCTGGACAGGCTAATTTAATTCCCTTGGCCATATCAGAATTGGAAGATGGGATATTCATAGAAGTTTTTGTTGTTGTTGTTGTTGTTTGTTTTGTTTTTGTTTTTGTTCGTTTACAACTATTGTACAGATGTTGCTTTCAAGCAATTTTGAATATGTTTGAGAAAGGCGTTCTTAATTCATTTGTAGATCTAAATGTCTTCATCTACTAAAAATATAATACTTTACAACCTTTTATAACAATAAGAACCTAGAAATATAAAAATTAATAAATCTATATGGAATGAACAAATGCCATTTTTTCTTACCTCTAGATCTATCTAGAAAACTCATTTTCTCCAGTAAGAATTTAAGTAAAAATAATTTGACATTACTGTTCCAGAAAGCTGCAGACAGATATAGAAAATAGTCATTGAAGTTAACAGATGATTATTTTTGTTTTCAGTGAAAGTATTGAATTCTTAATACTTTCAGTCAAGTCTATGTCATTACTATGTCATAAACACATTTTATAGGTTACAGTTTAATGAGAGACTTACTAAATTTGATACTGAATTTTTTCACATACAAAATGAAAGATAGAAAGAAGTAACTATCCATGTGCTGATGTCTTAGGCCAGAAGGAATTTAGCACTTCAGTCAAAAATAGGATTAGATTTTATCCTTAGGATAGGATTACTGTTTGATCTCATGGTCACTTAGTATGTTTCCTATTAGATCTTCCCTGCAAAAGACCTGATTTTGCAATCCTTAATCAGGCAAAACACTCAAAAGAGTGTTTAGTGAAGAAGATTTCAATCTCATCTTTAAATTTAAAATTATTTAATTCATACAGAATGATGTAATAAATAAGGGCTAAATGGCAATCACTCAAAAATATTTAAGGGACAAAGTCTTATGCCTTTGATGATCCAGGTCTAAATGACTAATGCAATACTAAGATCATATATCTATTTGTATTAGAAATAAATTAGCTCTGGTCAATTTTTGCATTCTTTGGTAATTTCCATCTTGCTCAGCAAAGCATTGTGGGATCCAACCCTTAAAATCTTTTGTATTGTATTTCTTCACTAATAAATATTTTGTAAGACTTGACTGGGTACTACAATACTATTTTATTCACAGTCATTTCCAATAAACATGTTTTTATTGGCATACCTGTACGTTATGGATACCCCATCCATAACTGTTGAATGGGTCCCTGGGCAACCTTGTCTAGTGAGTGACATGCCCCATGGCAGGGGCACTGGAATTACATGATCTTTAAGATCCCTTCTAACCCAAGCCATTTTATGATTCTATTATTCTATGATAAAAAATAAGGGTAAATTAACACTTCTTTCCTTTTCCTTTTCCTTTTCCTTTTCCTTTTCCTTTTCCTTTTCCTTTTCCTTTTCCTTTTCCTTTTCCTTTTCCTTTTCCTTTTCCTTTTCCTTTTCCTTTTCCTTTTCCTTTTCCTTTTCCTTTTCCTTTTCCTTTTTTTCATTTTTTTTCCTTTTTCTATTTTCCTTTTCCTTTTCCTTCTCCTTTTCCTTTTTCTTTTCTTTTTTTTGTTATTTTTTTATTTTTTTTTCTCTTTCTCTTTTCTCTTTTTTTCTTTCTTTTTTTTTTCTGCTTTCTCTTTTTATTTTTTCTCATTTTCTCTCCTTTTCTCCTTTTTCTTGTTCTTGTTCTTCTTGTTCTTGTTGTTCTTCTTGTTTTTCTTCTTCTCCTCCTCCTTCTTTTGTAGGTTTCAAAATAATTAATAACTAAATTATTCTTTTAGACTTCATTTTAATACGTCTAAAAAGCCATACTCAATAAACACAAGGTCAAGCAATTTCACATACTGGTTTTAACTTTGGTATTGTTAAGCAGAATATATATTTAAAACACAGGTCTATAGCAAAAAATAAATAAAAAAATAAATAAGCAAACCCCAAAAGCCAAAACAAAAACAAAAACACTTTTAATAGTTTATATATTCCTATATTAATCTTGCATGCTCTGAATTATATGAATAACTTTACTTTCAGTATGTAAATATTATCACCTAAAACTACATATGAGAGTAAAGATGTCTAGCCATTTCCAGGACTGAATCTTCAATTTTTTATTGTTTGATTAGTAGGGGAAAAACAATAAAAAATCTACTGAGTATTCACACTTTCAACCTCATCTTATGGGTTCATGTATTTTTGTCTGACAATTTTCTGTAGTAATGAAAAACATTATCCTCCACTGAACAGTAAAGAAAGCAATTATCAAGTAATATTAATACCTCAAAAATACAGCAAGATTCTTAAGAGAATAATCCAAAGTCTGACTTCACATTGAAAATAATTATATTTACATTATTGAATGTTAAAAATATCACATAATATATATGTAACTTTATAACTATAAATACATATCGCTATGTATATTTCCATTCAGATTTATACATCATAGGTGTACATGATATCTCTTTATGCTTACATATGTATTTAAAAGTACCACATATTTTAAAGCACATTGGTTCTAAATTATGCAGCAAAGTGCCACCATAATGTGTTTGACATTTTCACTGAAATGTGTTACATTATTTTACTAAGTGGTGTCAGAGAACTTTCACTGTAACTAGTATATATCTAGGAAAAAGAAAAAAAAAAAAAGTGAGCTGGATTATATAATAAAGACTCTTCATTCTGACAGAGAACATTTATCCCTGTGGTGCTTAGGCACTTCAAAACAGAAGAGATTTTTGCAATGTAGTGCCTCCTGTGGTGCAGTGAGGCATGTAGCAGTATGAGAGGTAGATGGAACTGAAGAATGTCATATGAAGGAATGCTACATGGTAGAAAACATTCACAAGGGGAAGACGGCTGTTGTTATGGACTATTAAAGCCAGCAGCAGGATGTTCTTTTATTTCAAGGTTTTAGAATCCCAAGATGGCATTTCCTTCTATCTTCTCCCCTCTGCTACCTGTTCTGTCCTTTCCCCTCTCAAAGTTCTGTCCTTTCCCCTCTCACAGTTCCCTGCTGTGTCAGGCAGCTTTCATAGTGACATGCACCACTTCATGAGGGTTCTGCCTTTCATTGCCCTCTCTTTCGCTCTTCAGGTAAAGACTATCTGATACTGGGCATAAGAAAACCAAATAACCATCATGCTTAAAAAACACTGTGGGCAGGACTAAAGACAAATGACAACTAGGCAAGCTGAAAACATACTGAAACGGCTGAAAATTTATGTTCTTTGGAGGGAGATGCCTATGCATATTTGTATGCCTATGTTTATGGAAGTGACATGAAAGCTATCTGCAGCTTAGTGTAGTTGTAAATTATCTGGTCATTAAGTTTAGACATAGTGACCTCTGCTTTTCAAGGATGGAGTAGGAAATGGGATGACAAAGAGAAAGAGGAAAATGAGGTAGTAATAACAATGACTATTGTTATTACACCAAATGTTAATCCTTATTTACACATAACTGTTGGTTTTAGAAAGATTGTTTTACTTATGTGAAACTATATGTGTGATTCTCACCTTGACTTATACTAATGAAGTCCATGGACATTTTTTTTCTGCAAGTTACTCCCAATTTAGATCAGACTAAGTGAAAGGATGCACAGTTTTTGTTCCTGTTGTTTTGTTTTATAGCTATTCTACAGTGCTTCTTGAGGTGAAGCATTTCAGAACAAGGAATACCTTTAAATTATATTTATATTCTGGATCCAGCAAATCTAATTTGGATTATGTTCACTTATTTAGCATACAGCATGGTTCAACATAGCATAATGGAGTTCAAATTTTGAAAGGTTATTTGTCATACAGCTACATATAGCACAATGACAAAATAATAATAATAACAAATAAACCAACAATAACAAACTAACCAACCAAACAAACCACTAACATCCAGATATTAATAAGGCCATCATCAATAATATTATCTCATGGATTTACAGTGTTGAAGTACTTGCCAATATTTTTACACCAGAGCCTCTTCTTAAACATAATTTTGTTTTAATTTCTGAAAATTCTTTACAAAACAGTATCTGCATTAATCTAGTCCTCATGTAGAGGGAATACAAATATTCCTAGTTGTATTTAAATAGTTCAAATACTATTTCTATCCCAAATTTTAAGGTACACAGCTCAGGCCACACTGGAAAATGGATGTTGAGGTGTTTCAAGCTTTTCATTATTCTAGGTCACAACTGTCTTTGAAGAGCACTATTTTTCTCATTTAAATGCTATTTAAAATTAAATGTTATTTATAAATTTAAATATGGTGGTACTGAATGTCAAAATAATTTTGTGATTATCTGCATTTAAAGACATAACATAATGACCTCCAGCAAAGCATTATCCTGACAGTTCTTAAATGAAGACTTTGTTGCTATTCGCCAGAAGAATGCTGTAGATAACTGTTTCAATAGCTTTGTTCTCTGTCAGTATTGCACTTTTTTCCTATTGCTTCTATATATATATATACACACTATATGATACTATATATATAGTATATATATAGTATATAAATAGTATATATACTATATATATAATATAAAGCATATATATACACTATATATATATTATATATATACACTATATTATACTATATATAACATACTATATTATATATATAGTATATATATAGCGTGTATATATATATATACTATATATACAGTATATATGTAGTATAGATAGATAGATAGATAGATAGATAGAATCATTTGCGGAAACAAATTCAGCCTGAAGTCTGAAGTAGGCAGAAGTAAAATATATTAGATATATGGATAATAATAATCTGGAAAAAAAAGTGTTGAAAACTTTATTTTCATATTTTTAATCATACAATCTATGTGGAAAAAATTTGCATATACACATTATGCAAACATGCAAATATAAAAATTTACATCAAGAAATGGAAGTTGCATATGCAAAATGACACAGATTTCTGTGTTTACCTTCTACATTCATACAGCAGGCTACGATGGAAAATTAACCCAATTAACAGGAAAAGTTCAGGGCACTTGGAAAAATCTGATATTTTCAGATTTTTACAGATTTGCAAATCATTATTAAAAAGTGTAATAGAAATAATATTTACTTTAATACTGAAAATCACTTCTCCACATAATATCTGGCATCAATAGACCATTAAGTCTTCACTGGTTATTAATTCTTGATGTGATGTTTTTGATATTATGAAGCTTCACATTTATAAAAAGAAATGTATATATATTGCAAATTATTTATAATTACATCATCCCTCTAACCTTTTGATTAACACTAAATTGGAAAGGTTCCGCTTTTCAGGTACTGTTTTATTTCCTTTATAAAATTACTATTATTTATTCAGTCTAATACGTAATTGATAAAAAGAAAAAAATCCTCTTATCTGTGATACTTTTGTTAATTGACATGAACATCATATGTTCTTGATGATCTTTCTCACTGTGTTAGTCAGCCCTTCTGTATTTCACAAACATGAGTACTCTATTGTTTTGAATAGTGGTTCTAAAAGTGTAACAACAAAGATAACCTTCTCTCTTAGATGTGTGCTTTTTGCCTGTGTCCTAAAACATTCTTACTCACAGGCCCTTTGTAATTAAATCATTACAAAGAGAAAAGTACCATATCTATGTCGAGTCAGGATTTCCCAGAGTGTTCAAAGTAGTTTTACTGTAGGCAATGTATAGATACAAATCACACTGGTCTGAAGCAAAAGTGGTGAGAGAATTCTTACTATATTCCAAAGATATAGGTGCAATAAGCTGTAAGCATTTTCCTGATTGAAAAATATCATTTGATATATTATTTCACTGTAAGTGAAAAGCTAATTTCATGTTTATATTAATTTCAAATTGTTTGTTCTGATCAGTATGAACTGCCCAGATTCCACTATTCTATGTGGAAATAGTCTAACCTTAATGCAAGAGTTCCCTTTCTTTTTTTTTTTTTTTTTAATTCTCCTTTTTTTTTAAACAAACAAACAAACAAACAAACAAACAAAAAAACACTACATCAGTTCAGTGTATGAAGTCTTATTAAGCAGAATAGATTGTGCTCATTGGCTTCATTCTGCAAACAAAAGTATTTTCTTAATGAAACATGAAGCTTTAACCTCAAACCAAAAGCATGAAGCGGTCTTAAATTTCTTTTAGGAGAATGATGTCTAGGTTCTTTCTTTTTTATTATTATTATTATTTTTTAAAATTTGTACTTCTTTTCTTCAAATTCTAGAACAATGCAAAGATATTGAATATTAACAAGGATATTATTCCTAGACCTTAGGAGTATAACAACTTTGAATTACTCCAAGTAATACACAGAAAAAATCAATATTTTTTTCTATTCAAGAGCAAATATGATAAATAGGAGATCATTTTCCTTTTCAAGTGTTAATTTTTAAGCCAAGAAAACACTTGTGGAAGTCACTATGTGTCTTTCATTTAGTGGCCAGCATGTTGGGGATTATTTTTACTATGTAAAATTCATGTATATTAAAACCAGCAATAGACATATTCCTGTCCTGGATTCCTTACAATAAGTGTTCTGTCCTTAAGGTATGATCAACACTGTCATATATATGTTAAAATACCTACCCTTTTGTGTGAGAAGTATTAAAGTGAACACTAGTGCTCCATTCTGGCTGTTGAAATAACTGATTGCTAGTCATTATGGAGATATGGAAGAGAAAGGTGACTGGTGATATAACTCCTTTCCATTCTTCTACCACACATGCACACACATGCATGCACAAAAAAATGTTTAACCCATTCACACAAACAACAACAACAGAAGTTTGATATTTGCTATTTTTGTTATTTCATAAAATCTAGAGCTGCTTTTAAACTAATGACAAAAATTCAGCACATCCTAAACAATTAAATTATCTTCATTTCAAAGTACTCAGAGGACAATATGGTGAAAGAAAAGAATTGTTATTCTGTTGCCTACTTTTCTTTAAAACTATTTATAAAAGGTTGCTAAATTAGACAAAAGCTGTGAAACAAGCCAAGTCGAGTAAAGCCAAACTTAAAAAGAAAATGGTTTTCTTATAGAAGAAAAATACAGGTACAGATACAGAAAGCATATAGTATATTCATTCTGAGGATGAAATATTAGGTATTTAAAGGCATTTGAAGATATTCAGTATATTAGAATCATAGAATCATAGAATATCCCAAGGTGGAAGGGACCCACGCGTCCAACTCTGGGCACCGCACAGGTCTACCCAAAATTTTAGACCATGTGACTAAGTGCACAGTCCAATTGCTTCTTAAATTCAGACAGGCTTGTTGAAGTGACTACTTCTCTGGGGAGCCTGTTCCACTGTGCGACCACCTTCTTGGTGAAGAATCTCTTCCTGGTGTCCAGCCTAAATTTCCCCTGCCTCAGTTTAACACCATTCCTGCAGGTCCTATCACTGGTGGTTACGGAGAATAGGTCACCTGCCTTTCCATTCCCCCTTATGAGGAAGCTGTAGACTTACATATGTAAGTCAAATGCTATTCAACTAGTCTTGGAAGACAGTTATTTTTATGCTTATTTTATGTTAATAACAGATTATTTTCCTTATTAAACAGTTAATAATCTTCTTTCACTCATAATCTAAGGTCAGATGCTTTAAATTATAAGAAATTTGAGGCTGTGACATAGAAAACTCAAAGGCACTGACAGAAAAATATGGATTTCTGTTTCAGAAGCAATGTATTTTGTCTTTACAACTACATTTTTTCCACAAGCTTTGTGTGGAAATGTATGTAACAGCCAAAAAACATAAATCAAACATGCTTTTAAATCATGTGTATTTACAATCATTTCAAGTACAAGCTCCTATAGAGAGATTTTAACTTCATATTAGTGAAGTTAAAGAGTAACGTGTAAATATGTCCAACATATATTTCAGCCAAGTAGGACAGTCAGTAGAAATACCAGTAAATAGGTTTTAGAAAGTTTTAATTTATAGTTCTAGACATGTCTGGAATGGCATTTAATGATTCCATTGGGGGAACCAAACAAAACCGACCAACCATCACCAACAACAAAACAGTCATCTGCATCACTCTTCCTTTGCTGAATGTATGAAAGAGGGATTTGAGAATCTATTTTAACTTGTGCTTCTGGGAGTAAGGGTTCTGTGAGAAAATCACCATATCTGGCAAAATGATAAAGTGATCCATAAAATATGAAGCCTTACGTACTCATAGGATATGTAGAGCTGCAATGTGTCTCTGTATAGTTTAATCATATCTAGAAATAGACCATCTTTACATGATGAATCCAGAGGAAGAGCATAAGAAATTATTTTCTCACTATCTGCCAACAGATTATCAGCACAACAGAACTACATCTTTACCTCACTTGCATCTGTAGTTGTAGACCAGAACACCATTGAGTTAGGAGCTTGAAAGACAGCTTGAAAGAAAATCTAGAGATGGAGGAGAGATTTAAAAAAAAAAAAAAAAAAAAAGTAATTTTTAAAATTTTGTTAGTATTAGGATTGCCAACAGACATAGTTTTCACAACCTGAAACATAGATGTAAGAAAAACAAACAAACAAAAGCCTATTGTCTATTTACCTTTCTATATTGACAAATGAAAGCCCAAAGGGAAAAAAGCTCTTCACAAACCAGAAAGAGAGAATAGACTAAAGCCAACAATTATAAACTTAGTGATCTTTAGTTAATCAGAAGCAATTCTAGTTTATACACTTTAAGGCCATGTTTGAGGAATTAAGCAACACTTTTGGATTACGTATAGAATGAATTTGACTAATGAAAAGGATACTTGGGAAGTATTTCTTTGCCTAAAATAAAATAAAAAGTATATATATTTTGTGAAATATATATATTTCTGAGTCAGCCTGGCAAATTTAGTCTCAGTGTTTAGTCTCAGTGTTTTTGTTTAATTTTACAGTTTTTGTCAGGATAGCTATTATCAATAGACTATTCTTCAAAGAAGATACCAATATTTTCTCTGTAAATTTTAAGGCTCATAAAAATTGTCAGTAACATAAATATCCTTCTTGCAATCAGTTATGTACTGATTTTAATAGGATAGATTATAAACATAATGATGTGAAACTTGATATGAAATGGAACATCCACCTGAAAGGTCAGGTAAAAAAATGTGTAGTTAGCTTGCACTGAGCTCCACGCTACTCCAACAGTCAGAGACATATCCAACTGGACTTAGAGCTACAGAAATGGCTATATGGTAAAAATATATGAATAAAAATAGTCCATTTCATACTACTTCCCTTTGTAACAGAAAGATGTTTTTGGCAAAAGTTAACAAGTATTGTAAATTTTTAGAGTTTTGCTTTTAACCTACATGCAATAATAGCTACATGAAACTTTATACTTGTGAAGTCTGTCAGTATTAATTTCCATTTAACAATAATTTAGTGATGTTTTTTATCTGAAAAAAATGTGTATATCACTGATACGCAGTAATGTAACGTTATGCAAAGTGACAGTGTGAAAACATGAAAAGTATTGGAAATAATCTTGATGCTTAAGAAAAATATAGACATCCTATTTACCATTTGCAGGCTAGATCTGAAACAGATGCAAAAACAAATTTAGTGTACAAGGTAGTACACTTTATCAGTTTTTAGTTGATAGGATCTAAGCTCTATTCCTGGGTTAAATTACATTTTCATGCATGAGATATATGAAAAAGAGGGGGAGGGGGGGTGTCACCCTAGGCCAGTGTCCTATAGCTAGTGTAAAAAGAAGACACTTCTTTTTCTTCTCCTCTGCCCATTATCCTTTATCTAACCAACATAGAGGGAGATAAGAGAATGATAATGGCAAAATGGGTAACCTCATTTATATGAGATCAATCTTAAACTTGTTAACTACTATTAAAATATAAAATCCCCCTAGTACATGACTGGAACATAGCAAAATATCAGAAGTAGAGAAGAATTCAGTAAAAATCTGATGTTGATAGGTAGGGGAAGAGTTAAAAAATAATGCTTTCCACTGTCCCATATATTCCCAAGGCTGAAGAAACTGATTTTGAATTATTTCTCAGCTTCTTCTGTCTCTGATGTTCTGATGATTTATTTAGTGCTTTTTTTTTTTTTTTTTTTTTTTTCCGTGTTGCAAGAGGTGTACATGGATGCAAAACATCAGGCTTCAGTTCAGGTAAAGCCAAAATCATAGAATCATAGAATTTTTAAGGTTGGAAAAGACCTCCAAGACCGTCTGTTCCAACCATCACCCTACCATCAATATCACCCATTAAACTATGTCCCCAAGCACGGCATCCAACCTTTCCTTAAACACCCCCAAGGATGGTGACTACATCACCTCCCTGGGCAACCTCTTCCAATGCCTAATGACTCTTTCTGAGAAGAAATGTCTCCTAATTTCCAACCTAAACCTCCCCTGGAACAACTTGAGGCCATTACCTCTAGTTCTATCCCTAGTTATCTGTGAGAAGAGGCCAACCCCCAGCTCCCCACGACTTGCTCTCAGGCAGCTGTAGAGAGCAAGAAGGTCTCCTCTCAGCTTCCCCTTCTCCAGACTAAATCCCTCCACCAGATTCATAGTCTTTCTCTGGATATGATCCAAGGTTTGATGCCCTTCTTGTACTGAGGGTCCCAAAACTGAACACAGTACTAGAGGTGCGGCCTCACCAGAGCTGAATACAGGGGGACAATCACCTCCCTGGCCCTACTGGCTACCCTATTCCTGATACACGCAGCCTTCTTGGCCATGTGGGCACGCTGCCAGCTCATGTTCAAGCAAGCGTTGACCAACACCCCCAGATCCTTTTCCTCTGCACAGCTTTCCAGCCACTCTGCCCCAAGCTTGTAGAATTGCATGGGGTTGTTGTGACCAAAGTGCAGGACCTGGCACTTAGCCATGTTGCACCTCATCCCATTGGCCTCTGCCCAGTGACACAACCTGCTCAGATCCCTCTGCAGGGCCTTCCTACCCTCCGACACATCAACACTTCCCCCAGTTTGGTGTTGTCTGGAAACTTACTCAGGGTGCATTCCCTCATCCAAAACACCAATAAAGATCAAGGAAGATGTCCCCCAACCCCTGAGGAACATTGTTTGTGACCGGTAGCCAGAAGTATTTCACTCCATTCACCACCCCTCTCTGGGCCTGGCAGTCCAGCCAATTTTTAATACATCAGAGTGTACCTGTCCAAGCCATGGGCTGCCAGCTTTGGCAGTAGAATACTGTGGGTGACCATGTCAACGGCCTTGCTGGAGTCTAGGTAGACTACATCAACAGCCTTTCCCTCATCCACCAGCTGGGTCACCTGGTCATAGAAGGAGATGATGTTGGTCAGGCAGGACTTGCCTTTCATGAACCCTATATCACATTCATTCTGTGTCAAGGTAATGTTCATTACCTAGTAATGAGCACTAGTATCAAGTAAGATACTAGTGATACCTTACAGAAAAAGCAGTTTGATAACTAGACAGAATCTAGTTTTCTAACCTAGTTTTCTGTTTATCATGCTCTAATGATTAACATTAAATATTAATAATAATAATAATAGTAATAGTAATAGTAATAATAATAATAATAATACTATAATGACAATAATAAAACTCTCAGAGCCATCTCAGACTTGTCTGCATTACTTGTAGGTTCATTTTTAAATGATCCAGTGACACTAGAGAGTCTTTCTGATAGCTTAGCCTAACAAAAGAATATGCTCAGATTTCCTGGAGGATAAGCCACTCTCATAGATATGTACCTTTGTCACCTTCATGTTCAACATATAGTGAAAACTCTTTTCAGACAGGACCAAACTTAACAGAGGCCCAGTAATGGATGGAAAAAAAGTTTTGCCAAAACATGCATTACAATAATACTAAAATGTAACTATTTCTTATTTTGCTAAATCTACCAGTCTGCTTAAAGCAGGAAAGAGTACAGCGCAGCAGATCTTTACTAAACACACATCTAGATGAAGGTATTACCCCCTAATCTACATGACCTTGATTCACCAAAAAAAAAAAAAAAAAAAAAAAAAGCTTAAAAATGTGTTTTGCTGAATTGGTGAATTGGAGTTTGGAGACTGGCTATTTAGTATGTTGGGAACTCAATGCTGTACAACTTTTGGAGCCATTAGTAATTTTTGCAATAAATGACTGAGATCTTGATGCCTCACTTGTTGTCTATGTATTTCTTGATTTCATACTTCAAGACAGATGATTAGTAATCATAAGAGGTATAATGTACACAGAACTGAAGAATTAACATTTTTCTCTCAACCTTACTTCTATGGTAAAATAAAATCAACTAATTTATTTTCACACACAGCACAAAACTGCATTGATATATTTTTTTGGTGGTTTTGTTATTAGCTACAGTAGGACCCAAATAGTGAAGAAATATATCTCATACTTCCAAAAGTAACTACTATATTATACGATAGTTTTGGAGTTGTTTATACCTTTTTCCTGATTTCTAATTAAAGAAGTTATCCTTAAATTTTTTATCAGAGAAAGAACCTGAAGAATCTGTTAAGATGTCAGTTCAGAAACAATAGTGAAAAAATAATAAAAGAAACACTTTAGAATTAATGATTAAAACAAAACACAAAACCAATCAAAACAAACACAAACAAAACAAAACAAACACAAACAAAACAAAACAAACAAAGCATACAAACACAAAACCACAACAAAGTACCGTATTATTCTCCATTACACACACACACACAAATTAAAGTTATACAAGATCTAGATTTACAGTATTTCCTAGACAATTCAAGTAAAGTCAAGTTAAGCATTCCATAGTGCTATAAACTAAACTTGGTTTAATTTCATTTTAGACACATGAACTGTAATAAATCTGAACAAAAAGAAACAGAGTGACATCTATGTTACATGTGAAAGCTTTCATTTTGAAAACATCTAAAATTTTGCCTTTAAACTCTAAAATCAATAAAAACATAATCTAATACCATATTTCATTTTGATCAGATTTTTCTGTAAATATTTTTTCTTTACAAATCTTTACTTTTGATACTGATTTCACGTCTGGTTTGTGGACAGTCAGCATCAGTGTTCCCCAGGGCTCAGTTCTAGGGTCTGTCCTGTTTAACATACCTATCCACGATCTGAAGGCAAGAGTGGAAAAAATTATCAGCAAATTTGTTCATGACACTGAACTGGGAAGTACTGCTGACTCTTTGGATTAGAGGTCTTCCAGAAAGATCTAAATAGAATGAAGCATTAGGAGGTTAGCAACAGCTTGAAGTTCAACAAAAGTAAATGGTGAGTTCTTCACCTGGGACAGATTAATGTTGATCACAAATATAGATAGGGAGAGACAAGAGGCTGGAAAACAGTTCAGCAGAAAGGGATTTAGGGGTGCTGGTAACCTCAACAGAAGTCAGCACTGTGCCCTGGCATCCAAGAGGACAAACTGCATTTTGGAATACATTAAACACAGCACAGCCAGTTGGTCAAAAGAGGTGATTCTCCCACTGGAGAGCATTGGAATTTAGCATTGGAACAATCTCACCTTGAATATCATATGCAGTGCTGAGCTCCACAATATGAAAAGGAGGGCAGTAAAGCTGATAAAAAGGATGGAAAGCATCCCTTCTGAGTAGAGGTTCGGGACACTTGTGTTGTCTAGGTTGGAGAAAAGAAAGTGTAGCTAAGAGAGCAGCTTCATTGTTCTCTACAACTCCCTAAGGAGATAAAATGGAGAGGGAGGTGTTGGGCACTTTTCCCTGGTAACCAGTCAGGATGCATGAGAATGTCACAAAGTTGTACCAAGGGAGGTTCAGACTAGATATAAGGAAATATTTCTTATCATGAGGGTGGTCAACTCACTGGAACAGGCTCCCTAGGGATATAGATGGTGATTTGCTTATCAGTGTTCAAAATATATTTGGAAAATGCCTTTGACAATATATTTTAATTTTGATTAGCCCTTAAATGGATTATATAGCCTATAAGAGAACTATATAGCCCTGGCAGTTGGACTATATGATCTTTGTTGGTCCCTTCCAACTAAACTATAGTTTATATAATGAGATGGTTTGCAATAGGTAGTATTCATATTTTTTCAGTATTTCTTTTGCTTAATATTGGGTTAATTACCATGACTATTAGTGTATTAAAAAATAAATAAATAAAAAACTGTTCCATATTACTGCCTAGATTTGTATTTTGATGTGTTATTTTTTTCTTCTCTGACTTCATTAAAACAAATTAAACATGCAAACACCCAAACATGAAACTAACCAAAATCAACATTTACAGAGTTAAGAGGGTATTTATTTTAAAGTTCTCATCCACCTTAGTGTTCTTCACTACTTCATAACAGCAGCTCAGAGAAAGCTGTCTAGCAATATAATGTCTAAATAGCTACAGCTACATTTCATCAGCAAAGCTGCTCAGAGTAGTAGAATACCTAGGACATACTGTGCATTTAGACCTCTTTTTTTGTTTTCATCTAATTTACTGGATGAGATATAGACACAGTATGGAAGGAGGTTTCTTTTAATATTTTAAGTAAATATTATTTGAATATTGAAGTAAAATGACTTATTTACTTAAAATATAAAAACACAATCTCAAAAATTACTTCTATGTTTTATTGCACATTAAATATGCCAAAAAAAAAAAAAAAAAAAAAAAAAGCAATTTTGCAGAACAGTTACAAGTGAATCATTCAATCTAGTCACTAGCTATTCAGTTTGAAGCTATATGACCTCTGCTGCCACTCTAAAACACTTTCTACCACTTATATAAAGAAGATGTAAATGTTTATTCCCTTTAAGTCCAGGCTGGAGAAGTGAATAAAACAGTCAGTAATTTCTGTGTTTTGAAAAGAGATCCTTGCAAGAGATTTTTGTAGAGGTCTAAACTGATGTTTTCCCTGTGTAGATTAAAAAAGGAAAAAGTATTTTTCACAAGGTAAAATTTGCCAACTGACTTCTCTCTTATAACACTATATAAAAACCTGTTATACAATAGTCCTGTAAAGTACAAAAGACTGGGCTGTCTTTTACAAGAGTAATAACCACATAATCACTAAAGCATAATTTTTACATTATTTTCTTAATAGAGGATTTCAGCAGAGAAGTAGGGTTGATCAAAGCCAGACAGCATTTTTGACATATCCTTAAAATGGCAGCAAAGAAACCTAATATAGTTTAATTAAATTAATTTACCCCTAGAAAAAAAAAAAAAAAAAAAAAAAAGAAGGAAGAAACATATAAAATATTATTTGTGGGTACACTGGGGAAATATCATCAAAAATACTGAAACTATTTATCAATCTAATACAAAAAAATACAAATAGTCATTTTCTTTTAATGAGAAAAACAAACAAACAAAAAAAAAACAAAAACAAAAACAAAACAAAACAAAAAAACAACACTTGATCTTATCTGTACAGGAAGTAGAGAATATGAAAACTACAAAAGGTGAAAAATCACTGCAGTTTTAAGAACTATATTTTTTATTGAAAAAGAATGCAATGTTTTAGCCGAACTCATTACAGCAGAAAAGATGAGTTTCCTTTACAAATAGTTAAGTATACATATGAGAGAATCAAAATAAATTATGTTGAATAGGCTAAACCTAATCTAATCTTTTTGAGTCATAGGAAAGTTTTTGGCAGCATACTATAGGAATTCAAATTGAAACCCTGCTGTTTCTTAATATGAATTATTAAGTAAGTAATATTTATAGTATTCCCAAAGTAAAATAATTTGGAATTTTAAGTTAAAGAAGAAATATAATTCCTAAGCTCTATATAATATAGCTCTAAATATAATTTCTGAGCTCTATGTGTGCGATGAAAACTTAGCAAAATACTGTGAACAGTAAATAATTTGTATTTTTTATTAACTGTCTTAAAAATTGTGCGATTTTTATATTAAATATGAAGAAGGCATGTGCTGAACACACTGTTAATTTATGAAAAGCAAACTATGTATTTGAAATGAACTTTGTATATTTGTAGTTTTAGTGGCGCAGACACAGTTTTAACATATTTATGAGAGCTTGTGCTGGTTTTATCTTGCTGGGCAACTGAACTCCACCTCAACTGCTCTCCCAGCTCCCCCTCCTCAGAAGACAGGGAGGAGAAGAAAGTGTGCCAGAAAAAAAAAAAAAAAATCACAGATTGAGATAAGGATAGTTTAATTAAAAGGAAAAGGAAAAGGGAAAACACAAGCAAAGGCCACGTTGAAGCATAGAGAGGGAGGAAAAAGAAAATCTCTACTTCCCATCAACAAGGTATGTTCAGCCATGTCCCAGGAAGCAGGGCCTCAATGCACATAGCAGTTGTTTGGGAGGACAGACATCTTCATAAGGACAGTAGCCCCTCTCCTTCCCCTTTCCCAACTTTTATTGCTGAATGTGACACCATATGGTATGGAATATCCCCTTGTTTAGTTTAGGTCAGCATCTCTGGTGGTCAGCATCACCTCCATACCTCTTGCACACCCCCAGCCTGCTGGCTGTTGGGGAGGGGGGTGCGAGGGGGTGGAAAAGGAGGAGTTGGAGAGAATCTGGTTGCTGTGCCAGCACTGCTCAGCAATAGAGAAAGCATTGGTATGATACAAATGCTGTTCTAATTACAAGTGAAGAGCACAGCACTGTATGGGCTGCTGCAGGGAAAGTTAACTCCCTCCCAGTCAGACCTAATACAACCTCTACCTCTTATTCCATAACATTTGTGTTACAGTCTGGTCCCACATAATTTAGTACATTGATATTCTGATCACCACATATCCCTGTCCTTTAACAGATTTATTGATAGGTACTTCTTTTCATCCTATAGACCTCTCCCAAAATGTTTGTAAGAGCTCTTGATGATTCATCTGTCAAAGTGGTCACTCAGGACAGGTGTAGAAGTATTTCTGGATGCCAGCATCAGCTTAGCTCAAGTCATTGTTGCACTTGCCTGGTTCCTTCTGAAGTTGACCTTTTGATTACAGATCAGTTTCCATACAGGAGATGGGAGAACATGGCATAGATAACATAAAACAGGATCACATAGAAAAATGTTAACAGCAAACCAAACATGGTGACTAGCAAGTAAGTATGTTAGGCACAGAGGGAGAGAAAAAAAAAAAAAAAAAAAAAAAAGATCTCTACTTCCTATCAGTGAAGGATGTGCAGCCACATTCCTGGAAACAGAGCTTCAATACACGCAGTAGTTGTTTGAGAGGACAGACATCTTCATAAGGAGAGCAGACCTCTCCTTCCCCTTTCCTACCTTTGAGTGTGACATCTGACTGTGTGTCATCACATGGTGTGGAATACCCCTTTGTTCGGTTTAGGCCCACTGCCCTAGTGATGTCACTTCCCCACCTCTTGCACAGGAACAGGCAATGTGGGCTTGCGGTCAGTATGTAACACTTTGCCACTCCTTCATGGTCACTGTCTGGCCATGCTCCATTGTGTGGACCCTCTCAAAGGATACGGTCCTTCCTGAAGTGACCCTGTGTGGGCTTCCCACAGGCAGCAGCACTTCAAGAACTGCTCCAACATAGGTCCATCCATCAGGCACAAACGACTCCAACATGGGTCCCCCACAGGCAGCAGCTCCTGCCAGGTCACCTGCATGGGCTGTGGAGAGGAGCATGGGCTCCTCTCCACAGCCTGCAGCTCTGGCCTGGGGCCTGCTCCAGCAGGGGTTGGCCACAGGCCACAGGCTCCTTCAGGTCAGATCCACCTGCTCCACTGTGGTCTCCTCCATGGGCTGCCGCGTGGAGACCTGCTCCGCTGTGGTACCCATGGGCTGCAGGGGGACTGCCCACCAGGGGCCTTTACACAGGCTGCAGGGTAATTTCTGCTCTGGTGCCTGAAGCTCCTCCTCCCCCTCCTTCTGCACTGACCTTGGGGTGTACAGGGCTGTTTCTCATGTCTCACTCTTCCAGCTGCTGTTGTACAGTAGTTTGTTGTTGTTGTTGTTGTTGTTGTTTTCCCTTTCTTAAATCTGTTCTCACAGAGGCACAACCAACATCACTTATTGTCATGGCTCTGGGCAGCAGCAGGTCATTTTGGAACCAGCTGAAACACGCCCTTATCTAGCATGGGGCAGCTTCTGGGTTCTTCTGACAGAGGCCACTCCTGCAGCTCCCTGCTACCAATATCTTTCCAGTAAATCCAACACACTTATGTTCCTGTGCCTGGGATGTCCTGGCACTGGGAACCACTGAAAAGAGCCTGTTTCTGTTATCTTTGCAAACTCCCATCAGGGATTCATATACATTGATAAGATCCTCCCTTAGCTTCCTCTTCTCTGGGCTAAAAAGTCTCAGCTCTCTCAGCCTTTCCTAATAGGTAATGTGCTCCAGTGTCTTAATCATGATTGAAGCCCTTTGTTGGACCTTCTACAGCATGTCCATGTCTCTCTTATACTGGGGGCCCAAAACTGCACCCAGGTGTGGCCTCAGCAGTGTTGAGCAGAGAATGGTCACCTACCTACATGTGCTGGCAATATTTTGCCTAATGCATCTAAGAATACCATTAGCCTTCTTAGTGGCAAGGGCAGTGGTAAGTTATGAGACATGAATTTCTGACTCATGTTCAAGATGGTGTCCCCCAGGACACCTAGGTCCTTTTCTGCAGAGCTGCTTTCCAGTTGGGTGACCCTCAGCATGTCCTGGAACCTGTAGTTTTTTCTCACCAGGTACAGCACTTCTTGTTGAATTCATGAAATTAATGTTGGCCCATGTCTCCAGCCTGTCAGCAGCGCTCTGGATGGCAGCATGGTGTTCTGGTGAGCCAGGCACTCACCCAAGTTTTGTGTCACCCACAAATTTACAGAGAGTGAACTCCACCCCATCGTCTAGATCATAAATGAAGATGTTTAACCAGACTGGAGCCAGTATTGACCCCTGGGGAACACCATTAGTTACTGGGCTCCAAATAGACTTTGCATCACTGACAACTACTCTCTGGGCTGGCCATTCAGCCAGTTTATGAACTGTCTCACTGTCTGCTCATTGAGCCCCTATGTCCACAGGTTCTCTGTAATGACCTTACGGGGACAGCGTCAAAAAAAAAGACCATACTCAAGTCCACGAATACAATATACATTGCTCTCCCCTCATCCATCAGGCTGGTCATTAAATGATAGAAGTTTATCAAGTTAGTCAAAGAGGACTTTCCCTTGGTGAATCCACTCTGACTACTCCCAACAGTTTTCTTGTCTTTCATGTGCCTGAAAATTGTTTCTGGGACTAGCTGTTCCATCATCTTCTCAGGAATTGAGGTGAGGCTGATAAGCCTATTTTTCCCTGGATCCTCCTTCTTGCCCATCTTGAAGATAAGAGTGACATTTGCTTTCTTCCAGTCTTTGGGGAGTTCTCCCATTTGCCATGACTGAGTAAAGATTTTAGAGTGTGATTACACAATCACATCTACCAGCTCCTTCTGCACTTGTGGGTGCATTGCAAGAAGGTGCATTGCAAGAGTAGTCAGAAGGTTACAGAGGTGGTTCTACCCTCCTATTTGGCAGTGATAACTGCACAATTTTCAGGGTAGTGAGGATTAATTTTCATCAATTTTCCTGTCTTGTGTTCTGCAGTATTTCAGCCCCTTCCCAAAGAAGTGAAAACCAATCATAAAAGAGCAGTCAGGCTTATTGCAAATGATGGTAAATCCATACTGCCCATTCCCTGTTCATTCCTCCCCTGCAAAATAGCTTCCACAAGGGCCTTCTACATGATTTTCCTGGGAGAAAAAGTGAAAATGACTAGCCTGTAGTATAGTAGTGTATTCTACTAAATATGAAAATTCAAAAATTACTCTAAAAATGTTTGTGCTGCTATTTTTTGCTAAGCAGCAGAATTATGAATATTTTTTGAATAATTTTGAATGATTTTTATATTCATAATATAATTTTGAATACTTTTGAATAATTTTGAATTATATTTTAAAACATAATATTTTATTCTGAATGACACCTGCAAGATGAAATTGCAATTCCTTAATTCTACAGATAATATGGAAAAGAGCCTCTATGTTATGGTCAGTGTGTTGATGATTTGTTATTGTCCATGTTACGGTTATTTTTCACTCTGTTGTGAAAGTCCCCCCACCTCCCCCCCCCCAAAAAAAAAAAAAAAAAAAACAACAACAAAAAAAACAGGTTCTAAAGCAGTCATAATTTCTATGTAAAATAAGTTTAACCAAGTCTGAGATCTTAATATGAAGAACAGTGTCGGTAAACTATTTGTGCAGCTTTAGAATTTGTATAGGAATACAGATCACTAGATTAAAGCATTATTTAAATGCAATATAATAATTGTAAAAAAAGCAGAGATTGTCTTTTTGAATGCTTTTTATAATTCATTTCCATCTCATACACAAAGAACTAGTAATGAATGATTTAGTTTTGTATGATCACACCTGTAAATATTGGTGATGTGAAAAAGTTAAAAGAAGATAATAATAATGGGCTTGTCAGTATTTGGAAACTATCATAGAATCACAGAATGGAATTGGCTGGAAGGGACCTTAAAGATCATCTAGTTCCAACCCCACTGCCATGGGCAGGGATGCTAACCACTAGATCAGGTTGGTCAAGGCCCCTTCCAGCCTGGCCTTGAACACCTCCTGGGATGGTACATCCACAGCTTCTCTTGGCAACCTGTTCCAGTACCTTTACAGTGAAGAATTTATTCCAAATGTCTAATTTAAATCTAACCTCTTTTAGTTTAAGACCATTCCCCCATGTCCTATCATTACCTACCCAAGTAAAGAGTTCCTCTCCATCCTTTGTATAAGACTCCTTTAAGTATTGAAAGGTTGCAACGAGATCTCCTTGGAGCCTTCCCTTCTTCAGGCTGAACATAGAATTGTAGAATTGTTAGGGTTGGAAAAGACCTCCAAGATCATCTGATCCAAACATCATCCTACTACCAATGTCACCCCCTAAACCATGTCCCTAAGCACCAAATCCAACCTTTCCTTAAACACCCCCAAAACTAAGTGTTTCCACCTGAGATCAACCCCGTCAGCTCTCAGACTTTCTTCATAAGGGAGGTGCTCCAGCACTCTGATCATCTTTGTAGCCCTCCTCTGCGGAGTACATCTTTCCTGTGCTGGGCGCCCCAAACCTGGATATAGTACTCCAGGTGGGCCCTCATGAGGGCAGAGTAGAGGGGGACAATCACCTCCCTCACCCTGCTGGTCACACCTCTTTTGATGCAGCCCAGGACATAGCTGGCCCTCTGCACTGCAAGTGCACACTGCTGGCTCTTGTTGAGCTTTCTGTCCACTGGAACCCCCAAGTCCTTCTCTGCAGGGCTGTTCTCAATGAGTTCTTCTCCACGTCCATACTCCTGTCTGGGATTGGTCTTGGAGTTGTTTAATATCATTTGGTTCACATGGTCCTACTTCTCCAGCCTGTCCAGGTCCCTTTGAATAGCATTTGTTCCTTCTTTGGTATCAACTGCATCACTCAGCACGGTTTTATTTGCAAACTTACTGAGGGTGCACTCAATCCCATTGCTTATGTCATTGATGAAGATATTGAAAAGCACTGGTCCAAAACAGACCCCTAAGGGGTCAAATTAAAAACAAAATAAAATGTCTGCACACAGTCTCTTTCTATGATTTAAACAACATCATTTAATAAATAAATACTGTCTCCAAAAAAAGGATGACTTTGTTTAGCATACGAAACTGATCACTCAGGCAAGGAGTCTGACAAAACTTTTTTCATGTTGGGCTTGAGCACTAATTTGACACAAGAGCTGATGTATAACATAACAATTTGCTTTCAGTTCACTGATATATAAGTACCAGATCTTGGGAAAAAAAAATACAAATAAAACATCATTCAATGTATTCACAGCAGGCTAGCTTGCCAAAACACCACAGATCTTCAGGGAGAAGAAGCTGAGGAAGCAGAGATCAAAATTCTAGTTCTGGGTACAGGTAGCCTGATGTTCTAGTTACTTAAGATGCTCTGCTTTACATATTTGTTCCATTGTGTTATATGTATCCCCATGTTATCTTTCTTCTCCAAAATACATTTTGGTGACCCAGAAGTTGGACTTGATGATCCTTGTGGGTCCCTTTCAACTCAGATATTGTATGACTCGATGATTCTATGAAATTTACATTCTTGCTTCCTTATCTTTAATCTAAAGGTTCTTAGAAAATATATTCTATCTCATTTTGAAAATATTGTTTGTTTTGACTACAGCACCATCTGTAACATGAACAATATGAAACATATTAAATATTGTACACAATGCAATAGGGAGAAAAAAACGTCTCCTCAAAAGAGTTGTTGAATAGACAAAAATGTAATATGTTTTACAGAGTTGGCAAATCTTAGGATTCTTACAAATTACAGAAAAGTACTTGACATGTCACCTTCCCACAATCACTCCTGTAATTGGTAATTAAAAGTATTGTTTTCTGTTCATTTATACTTCACTGGAAGTTTTCTGGGGTTCTTTTTTTTTTTTTTTTTTTACACTCCATTGATGCTGTGGATTTATTGTCTTTGAAACTACTAACTCAGTAGCAGACACTTTTTTTTTTTTTTTCTGATTCTTATGTGAATGTCCTGTTAGTTAGTAGTACAATCTTATGGTTTGTACATGCATGGTAGTACAATCTTGGCAGGTACCAGATCACTTCCAGAATACCTGTGCTTCATAGATTTTTCTTAATTTTCTATTAACTTCTGTATTTTAGTCAGTGTTAATATCATGCATTTTGGTATCGCACTGATTTGAAAAGCTGACTGCAAATACATGTAATTTGTTTTGTTTGTTTGTTTGTTTAGAGCTACTGGTCCATGCAGTTTCAGATGTAGTTATATCAGTTTCTGCTGTGAGGAAATCCTTTAAATTAGCATTCCTGATATTTTTCTTTTGCTATGCTGTTTGCATTCTACTTGTGCTCGGAAAATATGTTTTCTGTCTGGGTGTTTTTTCGCCTGGTATTGAAGTCTGGGCAGGTTTATTTGGTGTTCTCTACTAACTCAGGCTTTGATGATGGGATACAGTTTCTTTAACATAATAGTCTAATTTTCTCATCTGAGTGCATTTGGGATTCTGAAGACAACAGCATGAGGTTGATAAGATGACATGAGGTTTACAGAAGATTGGTGTTTTACTGGAGTGCCAGATGGAGGTGAGCTGGAATACATTAAAACACCTAAACCTGCATTAAATTCTTTTGTTTAGGTCACTGAATTATACTCTGGTCTTTCCATATGTTTCTACTGGATTATTTTGCATTTCAAATTCTTGAAGACAAAGCTGTGTCTAATCACTATAATATTCAAAAATCACCGGATGATTTCCTTGACTGGAAAGTACTGATTGTTTACTCAGGCTCATATTCTGATTTTTTATTTCTTTAGTTATAGTCTATAATTTTATTATTATTATTATTATTTTATATTTATTTAACTCTTTAGGGCACATCATATAGGTGTTAAGGGATGTTACAAGCAGCAGTCAACTCCAAGCACTCTAAAGTCTGTGAATGTTTCCTGCTTGGTCAATGGAGCCAAGCCTGGAGACTCAAGCTATGACTGCTATTTTCTCTTTCCCAGATTCTAGCAATAGCAAAACTGAGTATGTGTTCCTCAGACACACACATGCACAAATTAAACCAACATGGCTGACTACACAGTTTGCTATAGACCCAATGCAGTCTTCAACAGCATCCACACACAGGACTCAAGCAAAGCACCAGCACAGCCAGGTCCTCTCCTCCACTCAGGATGGCAGAGACAGCAGGTCCCTGGTGCAGGCAGATACACAACTCCAGCACACACACATTTGTGGATATTCCAATATTCCAAGCACAGGAACAGACTCTCTACATTTAATACCACTACCCAGATCCCAAACCATCCTAATCCGCTCCATGGCTCTCCTACTCACTGTCTAGACCAGATTGAAGTTTAATGACAAATACACATGTATTCTCCCACTCCCACCCAGTTCAGGGAAGATACAAGCACTTGGTTTTCATAGTCTCATTAACAACTCTGCAGTCCCAATATCTGAGATTTCCAGATTTTCACCCTTAATTGCAAAGTCCAGGATAACCTTCTTTGAAATGATTACTCAAGTTTCTTGATAGCCCATCAATTTTTGTGACTAATAAGGTTTGTTTCTTGTCTTTGTCTCCAATACTACTTGTCTGCAAATCTGTGTCTTTTTGTCTTTCTCATGTTTTTGTTGCCTCCTGTCTATTTCGTAATCATCACAATTTGACAAGGTCCTCAATTAGATGATCTGAAACATTCTCACACTTTGCATACCATTATCAATTAATGTGACTGACTAAGTTTAGTTCTTGCCAGCATGAGAGCATTTACCAAAGAATTTAGGAATATCTCTTATTTTCCTTGTAGTGTCCAGGTAGCATACACAGATGTGATTCACTCTCAAAGAGCTCTTTGATGTTGTAACAGGATTATGTGGATGCAGAATATTCAATGGATAGAAACAGATGCCTTTAAAAAAATCCAGTAGAACTACAGATTTATTTTTTTATTTGTACTTTTATTTTTATTTTTTTTTAGATTTAGCTAAAATGAATCTTCTTCTAAACATCTTTAAAGACAACTACCATCTACCGTTCAAACTACATTCAAACTACTTCAGCTGGGGAAGAAAGGAGCCTAAAATTGAAAAATAATTTTAGAAAAGTAATGTGATAGGCAGAATAGCCACTGATCTAAAAATGTGTCTGTCAGTTTCAATAAATGCAGACAAATGCAATGTTTCTTGGAGGGCATGTACTGTAATGATCTCCCAGAGTAAGATAGCAAGATTAGGAATTGCTATATCTAGGGCTGTCATAGCTAGCCTTAGAACCCATGCCTTGGAATCTCTTACAATGTCAGATTTTAAATAAATCTATTTCTTGTTTTAGTGATGGATGAGAAATGCTTGAAAATGTGAGACATAAAAATAATCAGTTACATATTTAGAGAAACAGTTTTTGAAATACTAACTACGTTGTATCTTTTAACAAGATATTCTGTATCTTCCTGAGTAGGAAGAAGAACACAAAAAGTAAATTTAGTGTATGACTAACATTACCAACATCATGAAGATGCAACAAGGGAGGGTCAGGCTGGATATTAGGAAAAGGCTCTTCACTGAGAGGATGGCTGGGCACTGGAACATTCTCTGAAGGGAATTACTTGCAGCCACAAGCCTGTCAGAGTTCAAGAAGCATTTGGACAACAGCCTCAGACATATTGTCTGATTTTTGGGTGGTCCTGAGAGTACTCTGGAGTTAGACTCATTGGTCATTTTGGGTCCAGTCCAACTCAGGATATTCTATTATTCTATAATATTATTTACATGTCATTACTTACTAATTATGGTGGAAAATACTAGGCTTGGGGTTTCTACTGTTGTTGTTAAGCATAAGACTTAGAATTGATTTCACTGTATAGTTGATTTTTCTGTTTCTGCAAGCTGAAACAGATCTGGAGCAGGTTGCTAGATCTATGCTACATATAAGTCTGTGCTTAACTGCTTCACATACAAAGGGTCTTCCAACTCAGCAGAGTTAGTCCAGAAACTAGTGTGAAGAGAATAAGTTAAATTTATTTTCTGAAGTACAAAATGCCTTTATTTATTTACTTATTTATTTATGAGAAAAAAACAAACTAACAAAAAAAAAAAAAAACACCACCAACAACAAAACAACAAAGTGAAATAAACCAATAAATGCACTCCAGACCACACTAAAGAACTAGCAGATTGGAACTAGCAAACCAGATCTGAAGTAATTTATAGTAATTGTTGGAGCCTGCCAAAACAAAAAAATGTTTTTGAATCTTTTTATAGAATTGTTTTTGCACAATGTTTTTGATTGCGTTACATAATACAAAAGAAAGACTTGTATTGGAGACAAGTCAGAGGAGTCACAAAATAAAATGAAAACAGTGGAAAGACTCTGTGATTTCAAAATGGATTTTTAAAGCAACACTAAATTAGGAATTATACTACCTAAATTAATATCTCTGTACCTAGCCAATAAATTGTTCTGAAATTACAATTTATCAGAAAGACATCCAATATTGTTTAAGGATTTCAAGTCATGGAAAAATTCCTGTACCTTCAAGATATCTATTCCAGTGCTAATTACTTTCCCTGTGAAAAGTTTACAATTTATTTCTAGTACAACCTCCTCTTACTTCAGATGGAGGCCATTACATTTTATGTTTCCCTGCTAATTAAAAGAAGAAAACAAACAAACAAACAAACAAACAAAAACAACAACAACAACAGAAAAAACTTCTACTTTCATCAGAAACATCCTTGTATAGAGGAGGACCTTATATAGGTCCTTGTATAGGACCTATATAGGAAGTCCTATGTAGGTCCCTGTATAGGAGGACCTTGTATAAATAAGATCCTCTAACCATCCTATATATAATGCACATTATGTATCAAATCTTTCAACCTTATTTTTAATGAGTAGATAATGCTCCATTTTTAAGGCCCTCTACACTGTGTTCAATTTTTTACAGCTTTCTTAAAATATGGATGCATGGTACTCATATAATGACTTCATCAATACTGTATAACACTCTGCTGCTTCGTATTCCCCCTTTAATTATGAAAATGACTTACCTGTTTTTTTGTTTTGTTTGTTTGTTTTTTGTTTTTGTTTTTATTTTTGTTTTTGTTTTTTTTTTTGTACAAGAAACTTGTTTTAAACTCATATTGACCTGGTGATAAACAATGATCCTACATGTTCAGAATGGTGGATATCAATCCACTATTCATAAGCGCATACATTTTTTCCAGACTATGTGAGACACTGATATTTATTTATTTTTTTTGTAAGATTAAACATAAATTAACCTTTTTACCTATATACACTATACACACTGTCAAATCAGTAAAAAAGAAAGCATTATGCAAGAGAAATCACAGTTAAATTTCACATAGATAGCTGGAATTAGTAAATAAATATAGCTGGAATTAGTAAATAAATTAATAAATATTAAAAAAAAAAGTATTTGAAAGCATAAATCAGTTTCTAACTGATAGGACTATAAAGAAATTTTCCCTATGAGTAAATTACTCTGTAATTGTCTAATCTGGGATTTGAGTACAGCTGGTATTGGCTAGAGACAGAAAAATGAGAAAAAAATATATCACCTAATTAGTATTCCAGCTTTACAAAATTAGTATTCCAGTTTTATCAAATGGTAAGCCAAAATGTAACTAGAAGAAGGAAGTTAATCAGAGTCCTCCTGAGACTTTATTAGCACACAGACATTTTGTCATTTGAGCTTGCTCTGCAAAGTAGAATGAAAACTGGTGTACTAAAAGACTACCACAATTCTCTTCATGAGACCAGGATTTTGTCATGTTATAGCACAGGTAGCCTTATGTTGCTTTTTATTAAAAAAAAAAAAAAAAAAAAAAAAGTTTGCGTATCACTAACACTTTCATTTCTGAGTAAATGAAATGAGAACAAGAACTTGCTTTTTTTTTTTTCTTTTTTTTTTTCTTTTTTTCTTTTTTAACTTGCACAACTCAAAATGTCTGTTTTCTCTGACCCCTGTTATTATAGTATACACATTTGCATTTTGTCTTTTGATCTAACTACAATTCTTCAGCAGCATTTTATACACAAGGCGTAATTCAGAGAGTCTAATCATTTCATGATGAGTTACAAACTAGTTTTTCTTTTCTAAGTATTTTATTTGACATCTGCAAAGTGTAATATGTAGTCTCTTGGCTATCTTTCATTATCTAAATTTGACATCTTGGAAAAGTTCCTGAAGAAAGTATTTCTGTTTTAGGACTGGAGTTGCTCTTAATTCCGTTGATGATGTTTAAGCAAATTCTAACCTAATTTTCAAAATAAATGCTCTAATTTATCAAAATATATATCAAAGCATATTATTTATCTTTTGTCTTTTTTTTTTTTTTTTGCTATGTATACAGTCCCAACACAGTAGCACATTTACATTTCACATTTCATTGATGTGCAGCTTTATGAATATATATATCACCTGGTGTTAGGAAAAAAAAAAAAAAAAATCTTCTCTATCTGTAATGGCTCTATTTCTGCTTTTCTATTTACCTACAGAGATAAAAATCAGTAGTTTCATTAAAAAAATAAATAAATCTTGAACAGCATCAACAAAGCTAATCAGTGTAAAAGAATCGTATGAATAAACCCTCAAATAGTCCAAACAAAGGCTATCTTTTTATAAAGAATTATTTACATAATTATGTTTGTGATGGAATGGAATGGAATGATATCATGGAATGATGTCATACAAATAGTACCAATACTATTATCAATGAGAACATGAAAGACTTTTGCAATAAAATTGAGTGCAAGCAAAACTTCATTCCCACTAATTAACTTCTAATGGTTTATTTCTTCTCTCAGTTCTTCCCTGTAAATAACCTACAGTGTACTTCACTATGTTGAGCTGTTCAAGACAACAGAAATTCAGAAATACCTTAAGATAGTAAAAAGTACTTTGGAAAATTGCCTCTCTGTTGTTGTTGTTATTGTTGTTTATTTTTGTTGTTTTGTTTTGTTCGGTTTGGTTTCTTTTTTAGTTGTTTTTACTAGATATCTCATATACCTCCATTCTCTCTGATTTGGTATTTTAAGAAGGAAAGAAAATAATCTGAAATAAAATAACACCATGAAGAAATCAATTTTTTATCTTTTTCGCCTCCTCAAATCCTTGATCACATGAATCACAGTGCTGTTTTTTGTTTGTTTGTTTGTTTGTTTGTTTCTCGAATTTTATCCTTATCTTCAATTCAAAAACTATCCTTAACACCAAGATTCCATGAAGGAGAGGACTTATTTGAAAGTACCTTAATCACTGTGACATTTTCAGAATTATGTTGCAAGTTTGTAGTTCTGTTTACCTGGATGGAATAAAATAAAATAAAATAAAATAAAATAAAATAAAATAAAATAAAATAAAATAAAATAAAATAAAATAAAATAAAATAAAATAAAATAAAATAAATAAAATAATAAAATAAAATAAAATAAAATAAAATAAAATAAAATAAAATAAAATAAAATAAAAAGCGAAAAAAGAGAAAGAGAAAGAGAAGAGAAAGAAAGAGAAAGAGAAAGAGAAAGAGAAAGAGAAAGAGAAGAGAA